>NW_012106797.1:1970641-1992407 GCF_000951045.1 Mandrillus leucophaeus
GAAAAGAAAGACAAGAAAGAAAGACAAGAAAGAAAGACAAGAAAGACAAGACAGACAGACAGAAGAAAGAAAGAAAGAAAGAAAGAAAGAAGGAAAGAAAGAAAGAAGGAAAGAAAGAAGGAAAGAAAGAAGGAAAGAAAGAAAGAAGTAAGGAAAGAAGGAAAGAAAGAAAAGAAACAAAAGAAAGAAAGAAAGAAAGACAAGAAAGACAAGACAGACAGACAGAAGAAAGAAAGAAAGAAAGAAAGAAAGAAAGAAAGAAAGAAAGAAAGAAAGAAAGAAAGAAAAGATGTAAACATCACAGAGTGTAGGCACACAAACCTAGATGGTATAGCCTACTACACACCTAGGCTATACGGCATAGCCTACTGCTCCTAGGCTACAAGCCTGTCTAGCATGTTACTGTATTGAATACTGCAGGCAATTATAAATAATATTTGTTTAGATACACATAGGAAAGGCACAATAAAAATATGTATAAAAGGTTTAAAGATGATACACTTGTATAGGGCACTTCCTGAATGAAGCTGGCAGGACCGGAAGTTGCTCTGGGCAAGTCAGTGAGTGAGTGGTGAGTGAACTGGAAGACCTAGGACATTACTGTACACCACTGTATACTTGATAAACACTGTACACTTAGTTAACACTAAATATATTTCTAAAAACTTTTTCTTCAATAAATTAACCTTAGCTTACTGTAACTTTTTACTCTACAAACTTTTAAACTTTTTGACTGATAACACTTAGCTTAAAACACAAATACATTGTATAGCTGTATAAAAACTTTTTCTATTTTCACTCTATAAGCTTTTACTATTTTTACTTTTTGTTTTTTGTGTTTTTCTTTTTTTTTGAGACAGAGTCTGGCTCTGCCACCCAGGCTGGAGGGCAGCACAATCAGGGCCCACTGCAGCCTCAACCTCCCAGGATCAAGCAATCCTCCTACCTCAGCCTCCTGAGTAGCTGGAACTACAGGTGTGTGCCACCATGCCTGGCTACTTTTTACATTTTTTGTAGAAATGGGGTCTCACCATGTTCCCCTGCTAGTCTCAAACTCCTGGGCTCAAGCAATCCACTCGCCTTGGCCTCCCAAAGTGCTGGGATTACAGGCATGAGCCACCACACCCGGAACATTTTTTACTATTTTTAAATTTTTTTATTGTATATATTTTCACTGTCTAAACTTTTTTTGTTAAAAATTAAGGCACAGCCACGCCCATTAATCTAGGTCTACACAGGGTCAGGATCACCAATATTGCTGTTTCCCTCTACATCTTGTCCCACTGGAAGGTCTTCAGGAACAATAACACACACTGTTTTAACACACACTAATTTAACAATGTTTTCTTCTGGAATGCTTCCCGAAGGACCTGCCTGAGGCTGTTTTACAGTTAACTTTTTGTATAAGTATATTTTGTATATACTCTAAAATAATGATATATAGTATAACAAATACATAAACTGGTAAGAGTCATTTATGATCAAGTATCACAGACTGTACATAATTGTGTATGCTATACTTTTATAAGATTGGCAGGGCAGGTTTGTTCATACCAACATCACCACAAACTCTTGAGTAATCTATGGCACTACAACAGAAACAACATCACTAGGTGGAATTTTTCAGATGATAATCTTACATATATGCAGTCCTTTGTTGCCTGAAACGTCGTTCGGTGGCACATGGCTGTAGTTGCTTACTCTTGTTTTTCTGTGCAAGCTTGTAAGTTTTTAGAGGACAGTAAAGGTGGTTTGCCATTTTTGTATCCTCAGACTTTAACAGAATACCTGTCACACATATCTGATGGACAAATTGATTCTCTTTGATATAGCACCCAAGATTAACAAGCTATAGAAATGATCCCTGAAAGTATAGTCTTCACTCAAGATTAATATTACCATCTTCAGCAAGAAATTACAGTTGTATTTTACCTTGAGCGACTAAAGCCTCTTGAATTAAGTGAGATCATAACAAGACATTATGCTTGATGGATTCTACCTATGTGAAGCTTTAAGAAAAAACTGCCTAATCTCTTTTTTTGTTTTTGAGACGGAGTCTCCCTCTGTCACCCAGGTGCAGTGTCACGATTTCGGCTCACTCACTGCAACCTCTACCTCCCGGGTTGACGCAATTCTCCTGCCTCAGCCTCCTGAGTAGCTGGGACTACAGGTGTGTGCCACCACGCTGGGCTAATTTTTTTTTGTATTTTTAGTAGAAACGGGGTTTCACCATGTTAGCCAGGCTGGTCTGGAACTCCTGACCTCGGGCAATCTGTACACCTCGGCCTCCCAAAGTGCTGGGATTACAGGTGTGAGCCACTGCGCCCAGCAGCCTAATCTCTATTATAGGGGAAAAGCATGTGATTCATTTAGAGAAAATATTTATCTAAATTTAAGCTTATTGCTCTGCAATATTTTCTAGTGTTCTCAGTTGTACCATTCTCTAACTTTGGACAAATCACATGTCATCTCAGAACCTTGAGGTCCAAATGATAAAATGAGGAAAACGACACTTGATATCAGAGAGGATTTATGCAGAAACATATGCTAATCATGAAGCATAGTTCTTAAGAAAATAGGTGTGAAATCAAGAAAATAAATGGCAACCATTTTTAACTTTCAGAGAAGTAGTAAAATAAATTCATAACACAATTACAGCATATTATTATGCAGGTTCTTCTAATGTTGCCATCTTTGTGGAAGGTAATTTCTCCAAGATAAAATTCTTGCAACATGTCACTACATCAATAAACAAGAACAGTTAGAAGAGAAACAAAGCACCTCTCTGAGTCCATCTTATAATGTCACATCTAAAGTTTCATGAGGAAGGCGTCAGGGCATTTCCCACATTATTATATATATTAAAAATAATTAAACTATAGTTGAACTTATCCTTAAAAACTAAATTCCACTTGCTTTGTTACTCATTACTCTCCATTCTCTCTGTAGACTATACTCACATTGCAAAGGACATAACTGAGACTGCTGGCAAACTTTGATATGGATGCTTTGATAGAAAATAATATTGTATCAATGTTAAATTTTCTGAATTTGACAACTGAATTAGAGTTATGAAGAGAATGTTCTTGTTCTTGGTGATACCTACTGAAGTATTTAGCGGAAAAGAGGCATGACATCTATAACTAATTCTCAAATAATGCATGCTGGGGGGAGATACATATTTAAAGAGAAGTAATAAAGCAAACTTAGTGAAATGTTAACAAACCACATAAACTCTCTGGCACTCTGTTTCTTCATCTGCTTGGAGATAAAAAGGGGGCTGAACTATTTTGGTTTTATTCACACTTTCATGAAATCCATTTAGGAGTTGAGGTCAGCATTAGAAAAGTGTTATTAATGAATCTGGATAAAGGATTTAAAAGCATTTAAAATCAAAACTAAAATAAACTAATACCATATTTATATAACACCAAGGCACTCTAAGCATGAAAAGATAATGGTTAACTACATGATACCTGTATACTTCCTCTCCAAACTAATTGAGTTATATGCTTACAAGAGTCAATTTGCATTTGTACTCCAAAGTATTTATGTCTATTATACTTATAGAATCTATTTAAATATGTAAATAGATTTCTAATGAAATACAAATCGAAAGTTATTTTCTATAAAAACTAAGTTGATTAACACGAACAACAAACAAAAATTACTGTAGAACTAGGCATAGGTAAGGCAAATCTGTAAAACTTTGGAGAAAAAATTGTACAAAAATCTAGACTGACTGGGCATTCAAACTGCTTGAAAGGTGTCTTTAACTTCTTGTTCCACTTTGAAGAAAATGAAACTGGAAACTGTAAACAATGCAAATTGTAACAAAGACAAACTGTTCCAACCAGCAAACTCATGCTCAGATAAAAGGTCTTGGGCCTACTACCAAGACTGGTGAGTGAACATATAATTATACATTTGAGTCAAAATAAAATGACTAAAGTATATATTTGCCATTTTAAAATATGTACCACTATAACTGACTTTTTAAATTAACTGATCGATCAATTGGTCCCAATTTTAGGGGAAGAGAGTGCCTCTACTATTGTTTTAATTGAAAAAGTGCTATACATGGTAAAGATACTCGAATGGTACAAAACACTACACATCAAGAAAGTTTCCCTTCTGTATTAGTCTTCTAGGGCTGCTACAATGAAATACTATGGACTAGGTGGCTTAATTACAGAAATTTATTTTCTCACAGTACTAGAGGCTAAAAGTCCAGGATCAAGGGGCCATCAGGCTTGGTTTACGGTGTGGCCTCTTTCTGGACTGCAAATGGCCATCTTCTGTGTTCTCATATGGCCTATTCTCTGTGCCCATGCACTCAGACACTAGCTCCACAGGATTAGGGTTTTGCCCTTCTGACTTCATTTAACCTTAATTATTGTCCTAAAGGCCCTATCTCCAAATCTAGTCACACTGGAAGTTAGGACTTCAACATATGAATTTTGAGGGGATATAATTCAGTCCGTAATACTTTCCATGCCAGAATCACTGTCCTACTGATGTGTGTGTGTGTGTGTGTGTGATGCTCAAATGGAAGTAGAGTCTACACATTATTTTGCACCTTACTTTTCTCACCTTATAGCATCATACAGGTATTCCATGTGAGCACATATAGATCTATCTAGTTTATTTTAATGGCTGCATACTATTCTATTGAATGGTTACATTATGACTTATTTCAGCAATTTCCTATTGCTGAACAGTTAAGAGGTTTTTTTTTCACTCTATTACAAAAATCCTGTAACAGATATTTTTATAGAATACTTTTATATACAACCTGTATACCCATGGGATAAATTTTAGAAGTAAAATTGTTAGATCAAAAGGAACTTCATATACAGTTTTGATACATAAATTACCATGAACTTTTAAAAAATGCACCAATTTTTATACTCCTACTAAGTGTTTAAGAATGCTTGTTCCTCCCACCCTGCTCTCATACCACACACACACACACACACACACAACCCCCCAATACTGTAGTATCGATTTTTTTATTTTTGTCACTGAGCTGACACAAAGGATCAAACTGTCAAATCAGAGATTTTACTCAGTATCAAGCTTTACTAATAATTTCAAGAACACCAGTAATTCCCAGGTCCTTTCTTCTTGCTTTGGATGCATCCTGGCCCAGGACAGATGTGGTTTCTAAATCAAGCGTATAGTCATCCCACTTACACAGAAGGAGCCAACCCAGTTACAAAACACTTCCATTTTACGCTAAGTTATATAACTTCCACGGTATTTTCCAGTTAATCGTACCCCTGAAATCCACATTGATTCTGTTTCGTTTTGTGAGAGGGAGTCTCGATCTGTCTACCAGGCTGGAGTGCGGTGGCGCGTTCTCTGCTCACTGCAACCTCTGCCTCTCCGGTGCAAGTGAGTCTCCTGCCTCAGCCTCCTGAGCAGATGGGATTACAAGTGTATGCCCCCACACCCAGCCAATTTTTGTATTTTTGGTAGAGATGGGGTTGTACCATGTTGGCCAGGCTGGTAAGTCCTGACCTCAAGTGATCCGCCTGCCTCAGCTTCCCAAAGTGCTGGGATTACCAGATCGATTCTTAATGTGTTTACCATAAACAATCCCAGGACAATCCGGGACATCTTGATAGAGGAATTTCGTAAATATGGACTCTTCAGCTAGCAAATACCACTGGTCTGTTTGCCAGGAGGTCTGTAATTACCATATTTATAAAAATCACACGCTCGCTTGCTTGCTTGCTTTCCTGAGAGTATTTCCCTACGAGGGGAGAGACTGGATTGAAGATCTTCTGCTCAACTCCTTTCTCAGTCACTGATAGAGGAAAAATGGTATTTCCTTGTTTACTTTTACATTTTAAGTAATGTTGAACATTTAGCAACTAAATATTGAAAGCTAGAAGGGAGATGAATCAAGAAGCAATTACCTTAGCAGACTTGAAAAGTAGGAATTCCAAGCAGGCCATGAAGCAACCTGATGCACACAGTGAAACCCTGCACAAGGCTCAGGAATTGGAAGCACCGGGTAAAGCTGAAGAGAGCATGATGTGAGCTAGAAATAAAGGGGGAATGGTAGAAAGTCTGTTTAAGAATGAATCAGATGCTCAGATTCCCTTTGTTATCCCATCAAAAGCCCAGAGATTTAGTCTTGGGAGAATAAGCAAAACGCTGATTCTCTAGCTCGGAGGACAGCAGGCACTCTTAAGGATGAAGGTGTCATGTTGCAAAAGGGGAAAAGAAAATTAGAGGACTAACATCTGAATAACTGAAGCTCACTAAAAAGAAAATGGAGGAAATAAGTAACTCAAGTTGCTTACTGAGTTACTTATTTGGAGTTCTGATTCTAAGCTCAGTGCTACTTATAATTTTTTAGGCTTACTGGTATATTTGATTCACGTTAACTGTAAAATAACATTTTCTAAGTTTCGCAAATATTGGGGATAGTCAAAGGGACTTTGTTCAGGTGATTAAAGGGTGGGACTTGCATTACCCCTCTCCTAAGCGACCATTCCAAAATGACTGGTGGGACTAAAGAATTATGGTTAAAAAACAAAGAAACCCAAAGAAAGGATTATCCATAAAAGCTATGCAATGACGTGCTGTTGGAGCTCACTGACCACACCTTAAGTTGTCTATGCACAAGAGAGGAGGCTATAACTAGCTAAATCTCCAACTGGCTAAGGCACCAAAGCCAGAAAATATCCTATAACATGCAAATATACAGACATAAAATCAACTGTAAGTGCTGGGCACAGCTGCTTGTGCCTGTAATTCCAACTACTTGGGAGGCAGAGGCAGGAAGATCACTTTAGACCAGGAGTTCACAGCTGCTGTGAGGTATGATTGTGTCACCGCACTTCAGCCTGGGGGAAGAAGTGATAACTCGTCTCAAAAGAAAAAATCAGCTGTAAAAGGAAAAATGATGTCTGGGTTACCTGTGGAGTCTGGGGGTAGTCCCACTATCACGCCTAGACAGAGATATAAACCATGAGAGGTTTCTAAGTGGGCCGTTTCAGTCCAAGTCAGCAACTTGGCATAAACACAGGCAACTGAGTTTAGCATCAAGCTTCAGAACCTTCAACTGACAACCCAACGGCTGTTTCTAAATCTCAGACCATTTAAATCAGAATCTAGGTAACACGTGGGCACCTACGCAGTTTTAAAAGCTTTCCAAGTGATTCAACTCCAAGTGAATCAGAGTTGAGCATCATTGCCTTAGTCATGGCATTTTTCAAATTCGTTAGTACAGTTTTACATTAAAAAAAAAATCGAAGAGTAACTTTTTGGTAAGAGGGTGTCTATTCTTTCCTTTCCTTTAGTGTCCTCAGATCTTTCCTCCTGCTGTTTTGTCTACTCTTGTTCTTGAACACCCCTTCTTATTTTTATATCTTTAGAAAGTGCCTGGCAAAGCATTTCAGACAGTTAAGATACTCTATCAACAAAGGACCCATAGACACTGTATTCATTTTAAAAGATGTGTAGTGAATATGATTCAATGAGTAAAATAATCCAGCTGGGGCGTGGGAGGAATGGATAATAAAACAAATAAGAGAACGGAAAAACAAAATTAGGAATTGTTTTTGGTAGCCAGCTACTGCGGGCTTGGAGATCTAAACATGATACCAAATTGGGTGGAGGGGGAGGGAGTGAGGGAGGAATGGGCAGAGTGGCGGAATGGCCTGGCAAGGGCGATTTCCCTGAAACCTGAAGGCTTTCAGGTTACAACTAAGGGATACCGGGAAAAGAACACCGAGCCCTCGTTCCGTATCTGTCTAAACTAGCTGTGTAACTTTAAGTCAACCTCCTCTCTGAACCAGATATTCCTCCTATCTAAAGGGAGGAGCCTGGCCTAGGAACCCCTAACATCTCTTTCCAAGTCTAGCTAATTCTGTAAACAGGGGATCGAACAGATCTCCTTTCTTCAGAAAAGGCCCCAGACGAACCCGAAGCAGGTCCACCGGATCGCGACCGGAACCTGGAGAACCGGTGGTCGTTCCTCCCGTAAAGCACAGCATAACCTTGGAAAGCTGCACCTAAACTGCGTGTGGGTCCGGGCTCTTTTAGGCGAAGCGCGTTCGGCGGAATCGACTTCCTCGACTATCTCCGTGCCCTGGACCCGCCCTCTCCGCCTGGCGCCAGGCCGCCGAGCGCCGATCGGCTCGATGAGCGGAGGCGCTGCTGCGGCGCTGCGGCCGACGACGAGTCTGCACCCACTGTCTCCCCCTCCCAGCTTTTTACCTCGGCTTCCCACTCCTTCCCCCGCCCGCCCAGCACCGCCCGCCCAGCACCGCCAGCCCGGGAGAGCTGCCGGGAGTTCCCCGGGAGCCTCAGGTACTGGCGCTGGCCTGTTCCCAGCGGGAGGGGCTGGTGTGAGGAGGAAGGAAACGAAGAAGACGCCCTGCCTCGCCGCCCCCCGACGTCCTAGTCGGGCTGATCGGCAGGCCTCCGGCATCTAGGAAGGGACCCCGGAGTGGGACAAGGCTGGGGCCCGGGGTGTCGTGAGGAAGGAAGACGAGGACAGGGGTGTGCGGACGGGGAGCAGTTGAGGAAGAGAAGAATTGGAATGGAGGGGAACTCTGGATGATGGGAAGAAAACAGTGCCATGGATGGGGAAGGTTTGTTAAGAGTGGGATGCAGTCAGGAATGCCAGGGGGTACCGTGGGGCAGGAAGGGCCAGTGTTAGGAGCAGATATATCCAGGGACGTGGCCTGGTGCGACAGATTGGGTGTGGGGGGTGAACGGAGCTGCCTGGAATTGTGTATTTAAAGGGCTCAGGAGAAAGAGCGCCAACCCTGCTGTGTTTATAATGACCGGAAGGTGGGGGTGAATCGTTACACTTGACAGGTTTTGCAAATGACATCTCCGGTTTGTGTCCATCCAAGTCACTTTATTTCTGTGAAACTGCATCAAGCAAGACGGCTGATGACAGACAAGGAAGACGAGTCAGAAAGGGAATGGAGGCTGGGAAAAGGAGAGCCTCTGCCCAGATTCAAAGCTGTTGACTAGATAACGTACTACTTACAAAAATGCATACATAGACATTTAAGTATTTGCCGATGTATAAGAAGCATACGGTGATGTGACTTTTTAAAGTGAATTTTATAGTGGTGGTCTATCCTCAATGTGGAAGTACATGATGGCTCTCTTATTTACATGTATACCTAGTCACAAACACCTGAATTCACATGTCTTTTTTGTAGGAGAATCTTAGGCGGACTATATCCTTGTCTACTTTCTAAGCATGATTCATTTCTACTAGTTGTTTGATACACATGTCATCAGTTACTAATAATCACCAGTTGCAAATAACGTCAAAGTTCATCAAGGTAGCTAATTAATCTGCCTACTGCTTTGCTGATGGGCTTTCTATTTGTTGCACATGGTTTCCTGGGATTAAGAGACCTGAATATGGGGTTTGCTCCTCCTTAAGATTGTAGTTTTACCCTATGTCTCATAAAGGCATTATATAAGTCAGCCTGTTGTTTGCTTTGAGATGTTGAGGGAGCCTCTTTGCAGGGGTTAAAATCTAAATACAGATATAGTTAAAAGCACAAGTTCTTCAGTAATTTGCCTTGTCATCTGTTTTTCCATGCTTTCTGTTACATTTCTGCAAGAATTAAGTATTCTGAAATCAAAGTATGAGGAATAAAAGGGCCAGATGTATGTGACAGAAATATTGTGGAACCAAGAACTCAAGAGCTGTTAGGCAGCAAGAGTTTGGTTTTTGTTACAAGTGAATAATTTCTGATTTGGAAGCATTTCTTACAAAAGAAAAGTGTTTGTGTCCGTTTGTTTTGACAAGCAGCTGACTTAAAATATTACTTTTATTTGGTTCGTGAAACATGATTCTGGGATTATTCTTTTTTAAGTGTATATCATTAACCAACAACTGATATCTAACTATACCTAATTTAAAGGGCTGTGTTTCTTCTTGTGGAGAAGGAAACAGGACTATTGGGTTGTTACCAGGAAGTGGGTCTTTCTAGAACAGAATTCTGTAAACCTGATGAGCAACTAATTGAAAAAAACAGTTAAAACTGATAATGCACAGCCATTGATTAATTTAGGCCTGTATCTCTGCTGTTTCAATGAGTGTAGTGACTAACGTTATCGTTACTAAACTTTAGTTTTCTCCTAGTTTCTTGGTGCCTACTTCAAAGAAGGGTCATAAAGAGTAAAAGAAAATGCATGCGTATCACTGAGCACAGTGCCTAGCACACAGTATAACATTATTTCTGAGCTATCCTGAATTGCTGAGTATTCATCTACCATCTAGTCAAAAATACTGAAAATTCATTATTTGCATAGAACAACTTTTTCTCAAAAAAAATTTTTAATATGTTGCATACACAAGCATTTTCCTGGAAAGTCACAATGCATATTAGCATATAACAGGATGTGAGTCATTCTGTAGCAAAGAAAACTAGTTTTGTTTAATCCAGTTGTTTTGATAGAAGAAAAATTGAGTTTCTTCTATTCTCTCTCAACACAGAATACTCCTGTGACCCCAAAAAGACTTCTCCTCACGAGCAAGCAGGCAGTTCTGCAGCAGGTTCTCCAGCTGGGTGTTCTCTCATTCAATTCTGATACTGTATACCTAGAGATAGCACCAGATCCTGCAGGTTGAGGGCTTAATCCTGCAAGATTCCCCCCTTCAGGTGCCAGTCACAAGTTCCAGGTTGTTTTACCTGTGCTTCCAACTGACTGGCTATAAATCATAGTTCCCACAATCCCTTCCTTGTGTTCCATTTATTTGCTAGAGTGGCTCACAGAATTCAGAGAAACACTTTGTTCTGGTTTATTATAAAGGATAGAGATCAACAGCCAGATGGAAGAGGTGCATAGGGCAAGGGGTACAGAGCTTCCGTGCCCTCTCCAGGTGTGCCACCGTCCAGGAACCCTCTACTTGTTCAGCTTTCAGGAAGCTCTCTGAACCCTGTCCTTTTTGGGTTTTATGGAGTCTTCATTAGTAGGCATGATTGATTACATCATTGGCCATTGGAAATCAGTTCAACCTGGAGCCCTCCTCCCCTCCCAGGAAGCTAGGGGGTGGGGCTGAAAAGTCACAGTCTTATAATCATGCCTAGGTTTTTCTGTGACCAGCCTCCATCTTGAATCTATCTGGGGGCTAAGCTACCAGGCATCTTACTAGCATACACAAGACACATCACTGCAGGGATTCCAAGGATATGTCAGGAAATGGGGATTAAAACCAAATATATATATATATATATTTTATAAATCACAATATCACACAGTACTTACCAAACTTACCCCTTTTTATGGAGTACCAATGGGACATTATAGTTTGCAGAATATTTTTGCATGTATTATCCAATTTGACCATCCCAACTCTGCCGAAGCCTGAAAATCACTATTTTACACATGAGGAAACTGAATCATTGTTTAAGCAGCCAACTAAAAGTGAGAGAAATAGACATGTTATCCTGTCTTCTGACTCCAAATTTAAATTGTAAAGCATTTAATGTCTCAGTGAGACATCTTCCCTCTACTGTCTGCTCTTTCATTTTATAAAAATCTATCTTAAGTCACTCATATCCTACACATGTTCTCTTAGGGCAATTACATCCATTTTCTCATAGTTTTAACTATTTCTTATGTGTTGAGGTCTAGCATGGAGGCCCCATTCACTGGAATGGAACAAGTGAGAGGGGAGGAACTGAAGTCAGAAAAATGAGGGAGTCACCATTATACGGGGTCTTGTGTATATTGTTTTAGGTACTTTAGCTTATACCCCAAAGTCTCAAATCTGATGAAATTTATTTTCTCTTTAAGGCAGTGATTATCCTGTTGAGAAGTAGAAAATACTTCGCAAATAAAAAATATGCCTCCCAAGTTTAAGCGCCACCTCAATGATGATGATGTCACGGGTTCTGTGAAAAGTGAAAGGGTAAGTTCAGAATCTTAAGCTTTAAAAACAAAAGATTCAAAATATGTTTTCATTCCCTTTGTAAATAATAGAAAAAAACCATCTGGGCACGGTTGCTCATGCCTGCAGTCGCAGCACTTGGGACACTGCAGCAGAATAGCTCGAGCCCGGAAGTTCAAGACCATCTTGGACAACCTAGGGAGACCCTGTCTCTACAAATATTTTTTTAAAAATTAGTGAGGCATGGTAGCACGCGCCTGTGGTTCCACCTATTCGGGAGGCTAAAGCAGGAGGATCACCTGAGCCTGAGAGATAAAGGCTGTGGTGAACTGTGATCTGCACTCCAACCTGAGCAACAGAGCAAGACCCTGTCTCAAAAATTAATTAATTAATTAATAATAACAGGAAAATCAAAAGTTTATGACTATATTCTAATCCTAATTGTTTTCTTCATAGTAAATGTATTTAAAAACATGTTACTTAGATTGGTGACAACTGAATCCTACTTCTATTATTGATCAAATCATTATTCTCATAGCTTCTTTCTAGTTTTTGAAAGGGAGTTTTATACAAATACACAATATCTTTTTAAGAACTTTGAAGCTGAATATATTTGGAATTTTTCAGATTTTAGAAAGTTAAGAACATATTATGTAACAGCATTTTTGGGGCCTGGACCAGTGCCTCCAAAAATATTAGTATTTCTCAGTGAAGTGTATATTTAGTTATACCTAACTAATGTAAATAAAGTGTGTAAATAAACTAGCTAACATCAGTTCAGGTCAGAGTTTCCTCCAAAACCTTTTGATTTTCAGAAGCTTTTAGATTTTGGAATTCCAAATAAAGGTCTCCAGACCTGTAATTATCTTAGGTTCCAGAGTATCTTTCATATAATGCTTCAATTTCTAGTTTATTCCAGAACATTCTGTGCAAAGATACATGAATCTAGAAATTATGCAGCATTTTGAAAGACATTTTATATGAATGTTGTAGGCAGATTACTTTTAGAATAAATACTCAATACATATTTATTGGGGGAAATAATTCACATTCTTATTTTTTTAATGCACCATTCTGAAGCCCTCCTTCCCTTCCTTCTTGCCTTGATTCATTCGACAAATGTATATTGACCGCCTACTGTGTGCTAGGCACTGGGCTAAAAATTGGATGACATAATCTGTGCCTTTGCAAAGCTTTTAGTCTGCTTTGTTTTACATGCTCTTTTTGGACAACCTCAGAACTTCATATTATCCACTCTGTCCACCATCTTATGACTTTTAGCCCTAAGTTTATTTTAGTACAACACAGGAAACGTTTTCTTCCCCTTAATCTAACCCTTTGTACAGCTTTTTGGGTTTTGTGTGTTTTTGATGGTTTGTTTTTATTTTTTGAGACCAGGGTCTCACTCTGTCGTTGAGGCTGAAGTGCAGTGGTGCTATCACGGCTCACTGCTGCCTCCACCTTTTGGGCTGAAGCTATCCTCCCACCCTAGCCTCCTGAGTAGCAAGGACTACAGGTGCATGATACCACACCCGGCTAGTTTTTGTTTTTCTTATAGAGATGGGGTCTCGCCGTGTTGCTCACGCTGGTCTCCAATTCCTCAGCTCAAGTGATCCATCTGCCTTGGCCTCCCAAAATGCTGGAAAGTGCTGGGATTACAGACATTTGACACTGTTCTCAGCCTGTTTTTTTTTTTTTTTTCTATGGGGAATAGAATCCACCAATAGACTAATTGTTAGCAAGCTTTAAAAAATAAACTTTAAGGAATCACCAATGATTTCCATGTTACCAAATCCAATTATTCCTTCTTTGCCATAATTTCAACTGCTTACCAGCATTTGGTGCAGTTTCAACAATTTTGGTCACCTGTCTTTGCCTCCACGCCATGGTGAAACTCTTAGTGTCTGCTTGAGCTATTTCCCCATGCAAGGAATTGAGAAATGCCTTGAGGAAATAAACCAATCTGGGTGAACTGGGAAGGCTGTGGCAGAGAGAAGGCAGAGAATGATCAGGGATTGAGAAATCACTCACAGGGATAAGCCAGGGTCTCTTTCTTTATGTAATATCTTTCAAGATAAACCTCCAAGAAAAAGTGATTCAGAAAATTTGACATGCCTGTGCTGGAATTCCATACACTGAAGAATTACTATCAAAAGCATGTCTTGGCCAGGCATGGTGGCTTACGCCTGTAATCCCAACACTTTGGGAGGCCGAGGCAGGCAGATCACGAGGTCAGGAGTTGGAGACCAGTCTGGCCAACATGGTGAAACCCGTCTCTACCAAAAATACAAAAATTAGTTGGGTGCAGTGGTGCACACCTATAATCCTAGCTACCCAGGAGGCTGAGGCAGGAGAATCGCTTGAATCTGGGAGGCAGAGGTTGCACTGAGCTGAGATTGTGCCATTGCACTTCAGCCTGGGTGACAGAGTGAAATTCCATCTCAAAAAGGAAAAAAAAAAAAGCGTGTCTTTACAAAGCAGAAGGTTTGGAGAAATACTAAACCCGTTCAGAGAATAAATGTCAGTTTGTTAAAGTAAATGATACCAATTGTGAACCTATAAAGGAATTCAGTGTAAAACAACACAGACTTGATGTGCATTCAGTACAAGCTGACTGAAAGCTCCTGATGAATATTCAGTGATCAGCGTGCACAAAATATGTTGAAATATTTTTTAAATCATCGGTTAGAATAATCTGAGCCTCTTTCTTATTGTCCCAAGGAAATTTTTAGTCACTTACCCAGAGATGCTTGCAAAGCATTAATATCCTGGAAGATGATCAATAAATGCTGACAGTTGATTGACTGATATCTGAGATATGTCAGGTAAATACCTCAGTCCTGGACAGAGAGCCTCTAAGTCACATCTAACTTTGTGTAAGATGAAGACTGAAGTATGGAAATGTATGCAGTAAAATCACCTCTCGGAACTTGTTTGTAATTCATACAATCTATGTCGATTTTGAAAAATGTATGTAAGGCAGAGAAGGTTGTAGCCAAATTCAATGTATAGTATGTTCAAGTTTCAAATTTTTATGTAATCAAATATGTTAATCTTTTTCTTTCAGATTTCTGGAGTTATGTGTTTTTTAGGAATAACTTACCCATCTTAAAAGTTAAATATTTATTTTATATATTTTCAATCTTTGTGATTTCATAACAAAATATATCTAAAGTCCCATTTTCCTTTAAGTACTGCTGTGGCCGTACTCTGCAGATTTTGACCTGTGATCTTCCCAGTGTCTTTCATTTCAAAATAATCTAATTTTATTTACATTTTAACATAAGAGTTCATGAGAAGAGTGTTTTTTGTGAGTTTTTTTGCTACAGGGTCTCGTTTTGTCACCCAAGTTGGAGTGCAATGGCATGATCATAGCTCACTGTAACCTCAAATTCCTGGGCTCAAAAGATCCTCCCAGCTCAGCCTACTGAATAGCTAGGACTACAGGCATGAGCCACCATGCCTGGCTAATTTTTTTTTTTTTTCCATAGAGACACGGTCTTGCTATGTTGCCCATGCTGGTCTTGAACTCCTGGGCTCAAGCAGTCCCCCTACTTTGGCCTCCCAGAGTGCCCAGATTACAGGTGTGAGCCACTGCACCCAGCTGAGAAGAGTATTTTTAAACTTCCTTTTTCCATCGCATTATGGTCAGAGAATATGACTTGCGTAATTTCTATTTTTTGGATTTTATTAAATGTCCTTTATGGCTTACCCATAAAGGAAAATAAAATAAGATTTCCTGTTTAGTTTCAAAGTTCTAGTTTTTTTTTGTATTTGGCCTCTCCATTTCTGAAGGTTATGTTAAATCCTTCCTATGATTTTGATGTAACTGTTACTTGTTAGCTGGAATATTACTCAAGAAATACTTATTTAAAAAATGACCTATTGCATTTCCTTGACTATTAATTGGTTTTAAACATTCCATGTGGTCATTGGCCATTTCTTCTATTGGGTATTATCTATTTCTATTCTTTGTTTTTCTATAATGTCTCTTTTTCTTACTAGCTTTCTCATAATTTGCGCAGCTTTTGTTTTAGATATTTTAAGCTATATTATTAGGTATTTAAACATTCGTTGCTATTAAATCTTCTTGATGGATTGTACATTTTATTATTGTAAAATCATCTTATTTGATTGTTTAATACTTTGTCCTAAAATTCCTCTTTATATTGCTAACTGTAACAGTCTTTTTGTTAGAATTTGCTGATGTATGTTTTCTACCCCTGCTTTTCCCCATCCTTTATTTGATATTTGTTTTAGATGAATTTCTTGCAAACAGATATTGGCTAGAATTTTTTTGAACCCAAATTAAAACTACATATAGTTTTTGTTATTAAATGGGGACATTCAAACCAGTCACATTTATTGTGAATAACTAATACACTCAGACTTTTTCTGTGCCAGCCAGCTAGTCCTGCAGCAATGAATGCTCTTCACCCTAATCTTTGGCTGACTCTTTGTTATTTGGATTTCAGCTTAAATTTTACCTCTTCAGAGTGATTTTTTTATGACAGCCTAATCTCACATAGTCACCCCATCACTTTCTGTCCCATCACTGTTTTAATTCTCTGCGTAGCATTTGTCGCAATCTTGTTTTTCTGTGAGAGCTCAGACTTTGTTTTGTTCAAAACCGGTGCTTAGTACTTAGAACAGTGCACATAGAAGCACGTAAAAGATGCCCAAAAATACTTGTTAAATGAATATTGAATACATCCTTCTTTCATTTTTTTCACTCTTTAGTATATGTCATTTATTATACGTAGATATAGTGATAGTCATTGTATTTCTTATATTTTCCTTTTCCCGTATGCCTTTAATGCTAGATTCTCTTATGCCTTCCCTTATGCTAGATTGATTATTTTCACTCATCTTCCTCCTTGCCCCCAGAACCACCATATCTAAACCACAGTTTAGATATTTTACTCCCTTCCGCCTCCTTCCCTCTCTCTTTTGTTACTAACTTTGTATTTTAATAGTAGTGTTAATCTGTGTTCTCTGTCAACATACCAAAAACTAAGCCCCTTCCCTTGTTTTACTTTTTAATTCTAGTCCTGTTCCCACTTCCTCCATTCCACTCCTCGTCAAGATGACCATATTGGCAATGCTTTCACTTCCTCACTTCACTCTCCCACTCCCAGCTTCTGGGCTTTGTTGGAAAAGTTTTAGATTCTTTTTAAGCTTTTCTGTATAATACGTATTTTTTTCAAAAGCTTTAACTTATTGTTTACAGTCACATTATCATCAACTATTTAGATTTGGCCACACATTGTATTAGATTCGTTGATCGCATCATCCATCTCAGTCTTAAGGTCTTTGTTTTGATTTCATTTTCTTTTTGGCTGCTGTAATTCCTTGAGGAATTTCCTCAGAAAAAGTACATGGGTAGTGTATTAATTTCCCATTGCTGCTGCTACAAATTACCACAGACTTGAAACAACACGAATTTATTGTCTTATGGTTCTGGTGACCAGAGGTCTAAAATGAGCTTATGGGGCTAAAATCAAGGTGCCAGTAGGGCTGTGTTCTTTCTGGAGGCTTTAGGGAAGAAACTCTTCTTTTGCTTTTCCTAGCTCCTAGAGGCTGTTTACCTTTTTAGGCTCATGCCCCTTCCTGTGTCTTCAAAACCATCAGTGTAATGTCTGTCTGTCTGTCTGTCTCTCTCTCTCTTCTCTGCATTGGGCCCATATGAATAATTCATAATGATCTTTTCTTCTCAAGATCCGTAATCACATCTGCAAAGTCCCTTTTACCATTCAAGGTAACACATTCACAGGTTTTGGTGATTATATTAGCCAGGCGTGGTGGCACGCACCTGTAGTCCCAGCTACTTGGGAGGCTAAAGCAGGAGAATCACTTGAACCCGGGAGGTGGAGGTTGCAGTGAGCCGAGATTGCACCACTGCACTCCAGCCTATGCGACAGAGCAAGACTCCATCTCAAACAAAACAAAACAAAAAAACCGGTTTTCGTAATTAGGAAATGAACATCTTTGGGAGCTATTATTCCGCCTACAACAAGTGGTACAGTTTGAGCATCCCTAATCTGAAAATCTAAAATGCTCCCAAATCTGAAACTTTTTAAGTACCAGCATGATGCCACAATGGAAAATTCCACACCTGACCTTATGTGATGGGTTGCAGTCAAAACGCAGTCAAAATTTTGTTTCATGCACAAAGGTATTAAAAAATATTGTGTAAAATTACCCTTAGGCCATGTATATAAGGTGTATTTGAAACTCAAGGTCTTTATGAAGCATGATGAATTTTGTGTTGAGACTTCGGTCCCATCCCCAAGATGTTTCCTTAAATATATGCAAATATTCTAAAATCCAAAATTTGAAATACTTCTGGTCCCAAGCATTTAGGATGAGGGATCCTTGTATACTATTTGAGCTCTTGTGTGTCTGAAAAGGTCTGGGTTTTGCTCTTCTTTAGCCACCTTTTGGACTTTATACCCACCCCTTTTGGGGAGAAGGTGAGACTCTCCTCATTTTAAGGAAAATTGATGTGTGTTGTAAAAGTAAGGTTGCTTTTGTTTGGAAGTTCAGATTTGTTTAGGGGACTGTTTGTGGGTAGAGTAGCTAAAAAGTAGAACATGCCCATTTTTAAGCCCTTGTCCTCAGCTCCAAACTATCCCTCTATACTCTTCTCTGATGCTGCAATTGGAATCCACAAATTATATTTCTTCTTTCCACCTGGCTCCCTAAGTTCTGCCAATAGACAGACACTGGCAGTCAGAAGGAAGGAGAGGGGACTTGCTCCCTCCTGACTACCTGCAGTTCCTCACTCCCATACCAGCTTCAGTGACCTTTCTACCTTTTTTAGTCAGTTATAGGATTCTATAATTATGAGCATTTTCTTTGCAAAGTCTATAAATATTGTCCCACATCTTCTAGCTTCCAGTGAAGGATATGTAATTACTTTTCCCTCTTTATGGACACTTGGAGTTAAGATATTTCACTAGTATAGGACTTATTTCATTACTCCTCTGTGGCGTTTTGTAAGCCCTCTGAATCTGAAAACTCAAGTCTTTTTGTTTTTTTGACAGAGAAATCTTTTGGAAGATGATTCAGATGAAGAAGAGGACTTTTTTCTGTAAGTCTTTTTTACAGCTTTATTAGGGTGTAATTGACATATAATACATGCATATATCTAAAGTGTACTGTATACATTTTGACAGACATACAGTAGTCTCCCTTATACATGAGAGATGCATTCCAAGATCCCCCAGTGGATATGTGAAAACACAGAGTAGCAAACCATATATATATATGTATGTGTATATATACATACATATATGTTTCATGTGTGTGTGTGTGTATGTATACATACACATACATGTTTTTTTCCTATACATACCTATCATAAAGTTTAATTTATAAATTAGGCACTGTAAGAGACTAACAGCAAAAGCTAATAATAGAACACTTATGACAATATACTATAATAAAACTTTTGTACATGTGGTCTCTGTCTATCTCTCTCTTAAAATGTCATCCTATGCTCACCTTTCTTCTTGTGATGATGTGAGATAATAAAATGCCTACATGATAAGATGAAGTGAGGTGAAGGATATAGACATTATGACATAACATTAGGTACTGTTGACCTCTGATGATACGTCAGAAGAAGAATCATCTATTTAGGTAGTCTTGAATCATGAAGCCAAGAAGATGTTGATAACTAAAGGGATAAGTACCATATACAATGTGGATATGCAGGACAAAGGGGTGATTCACATTTCAGGTGGGACAAAGCAGGGCAACTTGAGGTTTCATCATGCTACTCAGAATGGTGCACAATTTAAAACTTACAAATTGTTTATTTCTGGAATTTTCCATTTAATATTTTCAGACTGCAGTTGACCATGGGTAACTGAAACTGTGGAAAGCAAAACCATGGGTGAGGGAGAGCTTACTGTACTATATACCTGTGACATCATCACCAAAATCAAATAATGAACCATCTGTCGCCCTGCAGATTTCCTCATAACCCTTGGTGATCCATTGCTGTCGCAGTCCCTAGGCAACCAGTGCTCTGCTTTCTGTCACCGTAGTTTGTATTTTCTAAAATTTTTTATAAATGAAATCATGTAGTATGCCCCCTTTTTAAAACCTGGCTTTATTCAGCATGGTTTTTGAGATTCATCCATGTGTTAATAGTTGGGTTTTTAATTTTCTGAGTAGTATTCCATTGTATGATGCTGCAGTTTGTTTATGCAGTCACTTGTGTGTGGATTTTCGGGTTGTTTCTACTTTTTGGCTTTTACATATAAAGCTGTTAACAAACATTTGTGTGCAGGTTTTTGTGTGGATATATGCTATTATTTCTCTTGGAAATAAAAATACCTAGGAGTAGAATGGCTGGTGTAAGTTTACAATTGTTTTCCAAAGTGGTTGTACCATTTTATATTGTCACCAGCATTGTATGAGAATTCCAGTTGCTCCATATCCTCATCAACACTACGTATGGTCAGTCTTCTTCAGTCTTTTTCGTTCTAGCCATTCTAGTGGGTGTGTAGTGGTATCTTGTTGTGGTTTTAATTTGCATTTCCTTAATGACATATGATGTTGAATATGTTAGTGTGCTTATTTTTCACCCTCATACCTTCTTTGGTGAAGTATGTGTTCAAATCTTGCCCATTTTAAACTTTTTCTCATTGAGTTGTGTTTTTTTGCTTTTTATTTTTATTTTATTTATTATTGTTTTTTTGAGGCAAGGTATTACTCTTGCTCAGGTTGGTGAAGTGTCCTGGCGCAGTCTTGGCTCACCGCAGCTTCAAACTCCTGGACTCAAATGATTTTCTCGCCTCAGCCTCCCAAGTAGCTGGGACTATGGGTATGTGCCATCACACCCAACTAATTATTATATTTATTTATATTTTGCAGAGATTAGGTCTCACTTTGTTTCCCAGGCTGGTCTCAAACTCCTGGCCTCAATTGATCCTCCCACCTCAGCCTCCTAAAGTGCTGGGATTACAGGGATGAGCCACTATGCCCGGCCAAGAGTTTTTATACAAGATACAAGTTTTCTGTCAGATATGTGTTCTGTAAATATTTACTACAAATCTATAACTTAACCTTTTCATTTTGTAATAGTAGCTTTTGAAGATTAAAATTTTGATTTTGATGGCATCAGTTTATTGAATTTTTTTCCTATTGTTTTTGCTATTTTTTTCATATACAAGAAATCTTTCCCCAACTCAAAGTCACTAAGATTGTTACCTGTATTTTCTTCTAGGACTTTTATAGTTTCGATTTTTACATTTAGGCCTACAATCCCTTTTAAGTTAATTTTTGTATATATTTGAGGTAAGGATGAAACTGGGAGAATATGGCCATCCAGCTGTTTCATTGTAATTTGATAAAAAGATCATCCTTTCCCCACTGAATTATCTTGGCATCTCATAAAAAATTAGTTGAACTGATCAATCCTTTGTAGTTATGATTAGAAAGAGTTCTCGAACAGGTCTAGGATTACATTTGTCAAGTCAGGAAGGACAACGTTGTGGGAGTTTTCTCTGGGGATTGATGTAGAGGGAAATATGCGTGAGAGGAAACATTTACCTCTTACTTTGTTAAAATATTGTAACTTGGCAGTGGCTCATGCCTGTAATCCCAGCTCTTTGGCAGGCCAAGGCAGGCGGATCACAAGGTCAGGAGTTCAAGACCAGCCTGGCCAACATAGTGAAACCCCATCTCTACTAAAAATACAAAAATTAGCCAGGTATGGTGGCTCGTGCCTATAGTCCCACCTACTTGGGAGACTGAGGCAGGAGAATCGCTTGAACCCAGGAGTTGGAGGTTGCAGTGAGCCGAGATTGCACCACTGCACTCCAGCTTTGGCAACAGAGTGACACTTCAACTCAAAAAAAAAAAAAA
>NW_012106797.1:1996466-1997956 GCF_000951045.1 Mandrillus leucophaeus
TGGCTAGCCAATTTTCCCAGCACCATTTATTAAATAGGGAATCCTTTCCCCATTTCTTGTTTTTGTCAGGTTTATCAAAGATCAGATGGCTGTTGACGTGTGGCAATATGGGTGACAAGATTTCTGTAGAGTCGTGCGAATTGCCTACAATGCTACTTGTGGTGCAAAGCCTTAGATTAGAGCAGTAGCTACCTCTCAAAAGGGAACTCAGTTTTTTAAATTTTTTAAATTGTTTGCTGATTGATTGACTGACTGAGACAGGGTCTCATTATGTTGGCCAGGATGGTCTTGAACTCCTGACTTCAAGTGATTCTCCTGCCTCAATTCCCCTACCAGAGTAGCTAGAATTAATAGCACAAGCCTCTACACCCAGGAACTCAATATTGAATACATACGTGGAATTTATTCAGCCTTAAAAAGTTTGGAAAGAAATTCTGACATATGCTAAAACATGGATGAACCTTGAAGACTGTATGCTAAGTAAAAGAAACCAGTCATAAAAGGAAAAATACTGCATGATTCCACTTATATGAGGTACCTAGAGTAATCAAATTCATAGAAACACAAAATAGAATGGTGTTTGCCAGGGCCTTTGAGGAGAAGGGAATGGCGAGTTAGGGGACAGAGTTTCAGTTTTGCAAGATGAAAAAGTTCTAGAGATGAATGGTGATGATAGTTCATTAAGTGAATTACTTAATGCCACAGAACTGTATGCTTAAAAATAGTTAAAATAGTAAATATATGTTATGTATATTTACCACAATAAAAATTTATTGACCATATATGTGTGGCTCTATTTCTGGACTCTATGTCTTTCTTACATCAATACCATAGTGATCACTGTCTGGAGTACTGCGACTTTATAGTAAGTTGTCAGGTAGTATAGTGTATATCCTTCAACTTTGCATTGCCTTTTCAAAGTTCTTTTGGCTATTGGAGGCTCTAAGCATTTTCATATGAATTTTAGAATCATCTTGTCAGTTTCCAACAAGCCTGCTGGAATTTTGGTTGAGATTGTATTGAACCTGTAGATCAGTTTGGGGATAATTCACATTTTAATATTTGGTTTTGAGACCCATGAAATGGTATATCTTTTTATTTATTTGGGTAATTTCTTCCAGCAGTGTTTTGTGGTTTTCAGTGTCCAGATGTTGTATTTTTTTTCTTTGTCAAATTGATCCTTAAGTATTTTCTTTCTTTAATTATTTTTTATTATTATACTTTAAGTTCTAGGGTACATGTGCACAATGTGCAGGTTTGTTATGTATGTATAGATGTGCCATGTTGGTGTGCTGCACCCGTTAACTTGTCATTTACATTAGGTATATCTCCTAATGCTATCCCTCCCCTCTCTCCCCACCTCAAGACAGGCCCCGGTGCATGATGTTCCCCTCCCTGTGTCCAAGTGTTCTTATTGTTCAGTTCCCACCTATGAGTGAGAACATACGGTGTTTGGTTTTCTGTCCTTGCGATAGTTTGCTCAGAATGAT
>NW_012106797.1:2002101-2028927 GCF_000951045.1 Mandrillus leucophaeus
TAGTTCTCCTTGAAGAGGTCCTTCACATCCCTTATAAGTTGGATTCCTAGGTATTTTATTCTCTTTGAAGCAATTGTGAATGGGAGTTCACTCATGATTTGGCTCTGTTTGTTTGTTATTGGTGTATAGGAATGCTTGTGATTTTTGCACAATGATTTTCATAATTTCTGATGCTACTAAAAATGACATTTCAAATGGTGTTTCAAAATTTTAAAATGTCGTACTCATTGCTAGTATAAATATCATTTTTGTAAATTAACCTTGTATTCTACAATCTTGCCAACCCCCCTTAGTAGTTTTAGTAGTGTTTTTATAGATCCTATTGGATTTTCTACATAGAACAATTATACTTTCTGCAAATAAAAACTGTTTTATTTCCTCCTTGTCTATGTTTGCCTTTTATTTTTTATTACCTTATTGCTCTGACTAGAACATTCAGTACAATATTGGGTATAGATGGTGAGAGTGAATGTCCTTGCTTTGTTCCTGATCTCCTTTAGGGGAAGCATTCATCTTTCATATTATGTTTCATTTTCATTGTATGTTGTTATGGTTGTTTGTAGATTTATCAGGTTGAGGATGTTTCCTTCTATTCCTAGTTTGTGAAGAGTTTTTATCATTAGCTGATGTTGGATTTTGTCAAGCATTTATTTTGTATCTGTTGAGATGATCATATGTTTTTTGGTTTTTTTGGTCTGTGAATGTGGTGAATTATGTTGATTTTGAAATTTTAAACAATTGTTGCATTTCTGATGTAAACCCTACTTGGTCATCATGTATTATTCTTTTAAAACATTGTTGGAATCAATTTGTTAAGAGTTTGTTAAGAATTTTTGCATCTGTGTTCATTAGGAGATATTGGTTGATTGATAGTTATGTCTTTTTCTTGTTGTGTCTTTATCTGGTTTTCGTGGTAGATTCATACTGGCCCCGGGATAATGAGTTGGGAAGGTTCTGTCTTTTTTAGTTTTCCAGAAGAGTTTGCATAGAATTCATATTTTTTCTTCATTAAATGTTTGGTAGAATTCATGACTGAACAAATCCAGTCCTGGAATTTTCTTTGGGGGATTTTTTTAAAGTAATTTTAGATCCACAGAAGAGTTGCACAGATAGTATAGAGAGTTCCCATCTACGCTTCACTTAGCTTCTGTTAATAAATCTTATATAGGTACATTTGTCTGTAGTGATGTTCCCTCTTCCATTCCTATTACTAATTTATGCCTTCTCTCTTTTTTTCCTAATCAGTCTGGCTAGAAGTTTATCAAGTTTTAATTTTCAAAGAACCAGCTTTTGATTTTGTGTTTTTCTATAAGTATTTTGAAGTCTCATGTTACTTGATAGATGAAACAGACATAGCTGCTGCTTTTTTTTTAAACTGTAGTGGGATAATTTTAATTCAATAATTTTCAGATTCTATTTCACTTTATATATAGTTTCCTCATTTAATAACTGCATTTCTTTGTTTTTCGGTTGACCAGCTCTTGTAAGTTCTTGCCTAGTTTTTAGGAATGGCCTCTGGTTCCGAATATTAGTTTTCTCTATGAAATTCAATGTTTAACATCATTTTGGAATGGAATACTGTTCCAGTATTCTGAGGCTTCGCTGGAGCTTAAAAGACTTTAAGGAAAAAGCTTAGAGGAACTAAGGCAAGATGATATATTCACACTTATACATTATGTTAAATAAGTTTCAGTAAACAGTTTTATTTTGTTTTCAAAATTTTTTTTATCAATTGCTGTATTTTTTCACTTCCTTTAGAAATTGCCATGTCTAGAAATTTAAGAACCTAGTTTCTTTTGAGTTTTGTAGTTTATATCTTATTCTCAATCTCCGGAAGAATCATAATTACTTTAACCAAATGTTTTTATTTCAAGAATATTAAAATGGATTGGTTAAGGTGTGATATACATTCAACTACAATAAGGAGATAATAGTCTGAGTAATGTTAATATTTTCTTAATATCTTGCATTTCCCTTTTGCTATGTTGATAAGTTTAAAATGGGTAATCAAAAACATACTTAAAATTGTTAGTGTTTTGAATGAGTTTTTCTCTGTATCCATCTTTGTCAATCAGCATTTCACTTCGTAGTTTCCTCATTTCATTATAGTCTAAATTCAAGGTGAATTGCGCTTTTAGTTCTACAGTTGACCATAAAGATATTAATATTCACTAGCAGTTAAGTAGTTAGGATATTTCAGAGTTTAATGATCAGAACAAACTCTGTGTAACTTTGTTATATAAGATAATATAAACCCTAATTTCTCTGAAAGTTTTAACATTCAGAAGAATTAGCTTAAATGTGGCTAGTAATAAGTACCAATGAAGTAAAGACATGATTACCTATTATTCAGTTTTACCAGTATCAGTAAAATGTGGTCCCTTATGATAAATAACTGATCCATGTTTAGAGTTCAGCTTGATTGTTTGCATTTGTTTATACTTTCTCTTTTTTTTGTTTTGTTTTAATCCTATCACTACTAATATGTACTTGGTATGCACTTGTTTTCAGAAGGGGACCATCTGGACCAAGATTTGGACCTAGAAATGATAAAATTAAGCAGTAAGTTTTGTTCATTTGTTTAAATGATAATCATATTTCTGTGTAGACTAGAGATTGGCAAACTGCAGCCTGTGAGCCAAATTTGGCTACAGCCTGTTTTTATAAATAAAGTTTTATTGGAACATAGCTATGCCCATTTGTTTTCATATTATCGATAGGTGCTATCAAGCTACAATGGCAAAGTTGAGTAGTTGTGACAAATCTGTGGCAGATTTTATGGCCCACAAAATCTAAAATATCTGCTGAGTGTCTGGTCCTTTACAGAAAAAGTTGTTGACCCCTGATAAGACTAAATACAACTGCTAGGTTATAAAAACCTAATTCATTTTATTTTATAGACTAAATATAACTGCTGGATTATAAAATCTAAATTCTTTTTATTTTCTCAGAATTATAGCTAAAGAAATGCAGGATTGTTGGGTTTTTTTAATGACTTGATTACCTTATGTCAAATCCATTTATTTAGCATAGTCTGAAGGTCTATTTTGTTTTTAAATCCATAGCTTGATTCCTATTTTCAGAATGATAATAAAGGTAATATAATAGATTTAATTTGTTGATCTACTGCATGTTTTTATCTACTTCCAGAATTTTTTCATATCTCTTATTTATTGTAACCTATATATTGAACTAAGTTTTATGGCTAATTAATTTGCAGTTTAAAACCTTTGAGGTATATATTATTTGGTGATAGATGGAGATAATATGCTGTAATCAATGTGTCTAATGTTGGAAAGATATGAGTCCTGACAGGACGGGAGAAGGAATGGAAAGAGCAGTGAGTCACTTGAGGGAAGACTCTGGAAACTGACCAAGCTATAAAGACTAACTGTGGAAGGTGAACTGCATGGCCCAGGTTCAAGACCTAAGGAGGCATAATAGAAACTACCCTAAGTCTGGGTATAGATGGCACATTGTGGGAAGGGTTCTATAATGGAGTATCTGGTTATTGGTGAGATACTTGGGCTTTACTCAGGTAGCTGTTGGTGTGAAGAAATATTTCCATACTTAGCCTAATTCTAACTAATGGATTTTGAGATATGGAACCAAAGAACCAACAAATGATTACAAGTACTAGACTGGATGTATTAGATTTCTATTGCCAGGTAACAAATTGCCATAAATTTAGCAGCTTAAAACAACACACATTTATCACCTCACAGTTTCCTTGGGTCAGGAATTCAGACACTTCTTAGGTGAGCCTTTTGCTCACGTTTAACAAGATAACAATCAGGGTATCACCAGGTATGACCAACTCAGGTAGTTGTCAGAATTTATTTTCTGCAGCTATAGATTTCACAGTGCTTCTTCAAGGCCAGTAGAAGAGAGAATCTGTACTGTTTCAAGTCTCTGATTTGACTAAAGATGTAACAAGCCACTTTTAGATGCAATTTATTGCTTATATAGTAAAAGGAAGAGTAGCTAAAGTTAGTAGCTCTCAGGGTCATTGTCCCGCACACCAAAAATAATGATACAGCTGGGTGCAGTGTTTCACGCCTGTAATCACAGCACTTTGGAATTCTCCTTCAAAGGAGGATTGCTGGAAGCCAAAAGTTTTGAGACCAGCCTGAGCAACAAAGTGAGACCCCCTTCTCTTAAAAAAAAAGAGGGGGGGTGGTCAATGGCTGCAGTACAAATTGTGGGATACTCTATTGCAAAGGAGCTATTTCTAAAGTGTGGTTTTTATAGTCTGCACGTAGAGCCTGCAGAAAGTTTATACCTCATCAGAACCTGGGAGGTGATGAGAAACTGCCTTATGATAATCTCATGAGGGAAACAGGGAGGTGGTTGGAAGAAGACCTCAAGAGCCACTCATTCTCTCATGTTCCAGGGAGATCACAAGCATTCTACCGAGACTCAAATTAGCTGTAGTTCAAGCCTGTATGGCATATGTGGATGCCAATGTGTAATGACTGAGCCATTCTCCCCCACTGAGCCAGAGTGACTTCTGTATCGACTCACATGTTCCCTTTTACCCAAGCTGCCACTGGAGAAGAGGGCTCCGCTAATGACACACCTATTTTTTGTCCTGCCAGTATGCTCTGTTTCCTGTCTGATATCCTTCCGAAGAGTGAACCTAGTAAGGAGTGTTGCCGATTGGGGTCTTTTGAGTATGATTTTCCAGCTGAATCCCCAAACCACAACCAGTTGTACAGAGTAGGCATTAAAGAATATATGTCTATGTTAGTAAATGCCAAACATACACACATGTATTTGTATATGTATATTTATGTATTACACTATTAATATCACAATAACTTTGGTGATCACAGAATTTTAGACTAGTAAGGGATTGTTAAGTATATTTGTGTTTTTACTGTAGAGCTGAAAGCTTGCTGGATCTAATTAGAATAAGGTCATTCATCAAGCATGCATTAAACCTTGATTAATGCTTATCTAAGCAGGACATGACTCACCAGTGTGCCCAAGATGGAGAAGCACAACTTGCCACACAATTTACCCAAGGACAAATCCCTGGCATTATTTTAGTACACAAAATTGCTAGCACTGGTCAGTTTCTTTAGTTAAGCTGTTATCACCACTTAATTTATAACATTTCAATACAGAGTGTTTTCTACTGCATAGATTAGCAACATCGTTGCTTTCTTTGAACTTGGTTGGCCACATTTATTAGTGTTGTTAACAGATTAATCCTACAAAAAATATTTGACATCACTTCTTAGGAAAGACTCTTTTTGAGGAAAATTTTTAAATATTCACATGTCTACATAAAATTTATGCTTCTCTTTGAAATGTTTCCTTTGCTTTTAAATTTTGCTTTGTTTTTAAAGAGAGTTTGTTCAAGCATAAAGTATGGAGATGGACCACCTGGAAATACCAGCTCCAAGGGAATGGAGTCAGCAATCCAGAGTAGGGACGTTAAGATTTCATTTATATAAGCAGGCAGGAACTTTTAGCAGGATTACATTTCCTTTGCCTTTAAATTAAACAGTAGCATTATAAATGCAACTCTAGTGAATTGTAGACATTCTGTGTTAGGGGTAGGGAATCTCCTAATTATAGCCTTGGTCAGACCAGCTTAACTTTTATGAGATTCCTTCCCCCACATCCCAGGGAATGTTCCATGGTGTAACAGCCATATGTAGTTGCAAAAAATACAGCTTAACTTTAAAATTTCTTTTGTCAGCAGTACCTTAAAAGACCAGAAGATGGGGATATTAACTATGAAAATAAATATTTGATTTCAGGGGTTTTTTGCTTTGTCTGTTTTTTGAAACAGGGTTTTGCTCTGTCACCCAGGCTAGAGTGCAGTGGCACAATCACAGCTCACTGCAGCCTTGAAATCCTGGGCTCAATTGATCCTTCCACCTCAACTCCTGAGTAACTGGAAACTTCAGAAAGGTACCACCATGCTTGGCTAATTTGTTATAGAGACGGGGTTTCCCTATGTTGCCTGGACTGATCTCGAACTCCTGGGCTCAAGTGATCCTCCCACTTCAGTCTCCCAAAATGCTGGATTGCAGGCATGAGCCACTGCACCTGGCCAGTGTTTTCTTTATAAAATAAGAGGTGCATATTGCAGAGCGTAAATTTGTTTCTTAACCGAAGAGCACTGATATTTATCAAGTATGTGCTATGTGTTAGGCACTATGCTAAGTATTTGAAAAACACTATCTCATTTAATTCTCACAAATAAAGTAGAGCTTATCAGCTTCATTTTAAAGGTGAGAAAACGTGAGGCTAAAACAGACTTGCAAGGTGAATTCCAAAGTCACATACGTAGTAAGTGATAAAGTTGTACTGCAAACCCAGGTTTGTCTGAATACAGAACCCAGGGGTTCTACACTATACCATACAGCTTCTCTGTCGGTAATTAGAATAGAGCCATTTCAGAAACACAGGTGCTCTCAGACTCTTAAAAGGATGGAAAACAGTATTGAAAATGTCTTTTCCTCATTATGTTCTCTCTCATGTCTTTTATTATCTCATATGAATCGCCTTTGACTGGCCATGATATAAAAATCTCCACCCTTCCTTCACAAATTACCTTTTCCTTTGCATTCTTAATTTTTTATTTTAGTTCATAGCCATCGTCTACTACCACTTAATTGCTCAAATTATAAATCTAGGAGTTATCTAGTCTTTTCCCAATTCCTTCACTCACATCAAGTTAATCTCCTAGTTCTTAAAATATTGCCTCCTCTGACATATATTTCCTTATCCTAGAACCTTCTCACCATCCACTGCCTCTTTTACTCTCCCTGATTAACTCTTGACTCCTCAAAACTCAGCACAGAGGTCTTGATGTCGTCTCTGGTCCAGGCTGAATTCATCTAGGCTACATGTCAGATACTGTGGGCTTCCTTCCATTATATCCCTTAACACATGGTAGTATAATCATGGATATCAGTTTTCCCTACTGGAATATAATCTTTCTAAATACCAGGCTCGTAACCTTCATGATGGTAACCTTGATGAATAGCATAATAATAACTTTTTTTTATTCTTAGACACACGTTCTCAGTCTTGTCACCCAGGCTGGAGTGCAATAGTACAATCTTGGCTCACTGCAACCTCCACCTCCCGGAGGAGGATCCTCCCACCTCAGCTTCCTGAGTAGCTGAGACTACAGGCACATACCACAATGCTCAGCTAATTTTGTATTTTTTGTAGAGACAGGGTTTTGACATGTTGGCAAGGCGTCTCAAACTCCTGGGCTCAAGCGATCCTCCCACCTCAGCCTCCTGAAGTGCTAGGATTATAGCCCTGAGCCACCACACCTAGCCATAACTTTTTAATAAATGTTTTTTGAATGAATGATATATTTAACTCAGATTTGAAAATGTTTGTTAAATGCTTACCTTGTACCAACCACATTTCACATGACCTGGGAAATAAAAGGATAAGTGGGTCAGTCTCTGTTTTTAAGGCATTTGTAGTATAACAATGGGGACAAGACCAGTGTGAAATACAAATAGAAATCAAAGGACTATAACTATTGTGAAAATGTAAGAGATCATGGGGAAGTATGTTATCATTTGCTTTTTAAACCAAACTATCTCCATATTAAAGTAAATAAGTAGATCATTTTCTTTATTCTACAAAAATTGTGTTCTGGGTGGGGAAATATCCTGACACACAGAAAACAGTCATGAGATTTTTCATCATTGAGTGAAGGTTACACAGTAGCTGGATTCAGAGTGTTACACCAGCAGATAGTAATGTGTGAAGGACAAAGCAGCAATAACTCACAAATCATGTAGCAGAAAAATTAAAATATTTGGGGTTTCCATTATCAATAGTGATTTATTACGTGTGTGCCATGTTGTTGAGGGAATACTTGTAGGTTTATGATACTCTAGTAAGAATCTGGAATTTTATGGGTCTGTCCCAATTAATCTGCCTATATCCATGGAATGTTATCCTTAAAGGGTTTTTGGGGGGGTTTTTTTGTTTTGTTTTGTTTTTTCCTTTGAGACAGGTCTCACTCTGTTGCTCAGGCTGAAGTGCAGTGGTGCAGTCACAGTTCACTGCACCTCAACCTCCTGGACTCAAGGAAATCTCCCACCCCAGCCTCCCAAGTGGCTGGGACCACAGGCACATGCCACCATAACCAACTTATTTTTAAATCTTTTTGTAAAGACGGGGGCTCACTGTGTTGCCTAGTCTGGTCTCAAACTCCCAGGCTCAGGGGATCCATCCGCCTTGCGGAAGTGTTGAGATTACAGGCATGAATCACCAGGCCTGGCCTTTAAAGAGATTCTGGGACCATAACTATTTTATTAGCTTTTTGTTTTCATTTTAAAAGTATATATAATGTCTACGGCCATACCACCCTGAACGTACCCAATCTCGTCTAAAAGTATATATAGTATATGTATATTAATATCCATAATAGCTATAATCTGATCATGTGTAGGAGACTTAGTACATTTTGTCCATTCCTGTCCTGCCATAGCACCCTACTTTAAGCCATTAATTATCATCATTTGCATATGACAAAAAAAACTAGCTGGGAATTTCAAAATTGATCCTTGATGAACAGTAGCTTTACTTTTGTTTGTAGTTAAATGGAGGTCTCTACACTCACTGCTTTATATCTCCTCCTCAAGTAGCTGGATATGCTTTATAGGATTTATACTCAAATTGTTCATTTATTCAGCAAATATTTGTTGAATGGCCACTGTGCCCCATGCACGACTATAGGTACTGGACTTACAAAAGTGAACAAAATAGGCAAGGTCACTGCATTCATTGAGCTTACCTTCTGGTGGGGAGAGGCAGAAAATAAGCATGTAAATAAGTAAATAGGTACAATTACTATCACTTTATATTTGCTTACATGCTATAAATAAGATAGAGTAATGGGGTAGAGCATGCTGTTTTTCACAGCTATAAGGTTAATACAGTGCATTCAATGTACGTTTGAACATATGTTCCGTAAGGGCTGGGATTACTTGTCTATTTTGTTCAATGTTACTTCCTCAGTACCTAAAACAGTACGTAGTAGGTTCTCATTATTTGTTGAAGAAATTAATTAGTTGTGTATTTGTGCCATTGTTCTTAAATAGGATGAACACCTTCAACTCTCTACTTAGGGGATTGGGAGTTGCAACAAGATATCTTAGAGACTTAGGGGTTCTTTCAGATCTGTTTGGACAGAAGAGAACTCTGCATGCCCAACTTGGTTGAGCTTCAGTCTTATATCCTCCAGTGGAATAATGTGTGGGAAGCACAGAACTCTGGGATGCTGTGAAAAATCTTGAAGTTTATGTGTGGGTAATCAGTGGGTGTACATAATGCTTTTAACCTGGGATGGAGGTTACTGTCATCAAGCTTAGTAATTGCTACTTGAATCTGAGAGTACTTCTGAATCCACCTCTGTCTAAATGGGCCTTCATTTTGTTTTTATAGCAAATTTTTTAAAGAACTAGCTCAGTGATCGGAAAGGATAGAACTCTTTCAAAATTAAACATGACCGTGCCTCACTCCTCACTTACTACATTAGTTTGGGGACTTTTGTGGGGTAGAGGGCGGAGACCATATCTGTGTATTGTAAAAAATTGTTAAAGACCCCTACGCACTTCTTCCTTTTCCAGCTAGAAACACAATTGCATATCTTCATTTATTTAAATGTTTATACATTTAATGTTTATAACCGTCATGGACCCTTAATGACAGGCTACGTTTGGAGACATGCATCATTAGGCAGTTTCATTGTGTGAACATCATAGAGTACTTACACAAACCTACAGAGTGTAGTCTACTACACACCTAGGTTATATGGTATGGCCTGTAGCTCCTAGGCTACAAACCCATACAGCGTGTGACTGCACTCAATACTGTAGGTAATTATAACACAATGGTAAGTATCTGTGTGTCTAAACTTATCTAAACGTAGAAAACATGCAGTAAACATATGGTATTATAACTTATGGGACCACTGTTGTAAATGTGCTTTATCATTGACCAAAATGTTATGCAGCACATGTCTGCAGTAAGTAATCCAGTGCACTTTAAACAGTGTTTAGTTGTGAGGACCATGGATTTGCTTTATTTCTCCTTTTAAATATTTCATTGTTGTGACTTATTTCATAAAGTAATTTAAGATAACTTTTTGTCTTGTGGTTAGAGCCACAGAGGAGAATAAGACACTTAAAATGATTAAACATGTCCATGTTTGTGTACTCTGGAGTTAACTCCTGAATGAGAGTGGATAGCTGAGGACAGTTATTACAATTTTAAGTTTAGGTTAAGTCTTTACTGAACAGCCTGAAATTTGGTTAAAACAGACCCCCATCATCTAATATAAAGGATGAACAAACAATCGAAAAACAGAAAACAATTTTTTCCTTTTTGCTTCCTGGTGGGTTCTTCAAAATATTCCCAGGTGTCCCCAGTTATCTTATACCCTGTTTAAGAAAAATCTGATGAGCAGTGAAGAATTCTACCCATTGAGCATCAGTATCTCTTAGAATATGCCCTGCATTTCCATTCTGGAAACTAGGAATGTTTCATAAGCCTTTACCGTACCTGAGCAAAAGGTATGTTAAAAAGTGTGTTAACATACCTCCTTTGTTAGCCTTCGTGTATGAAATATATAGCAAAAGTAGGGTGCAGCGGTGTCTGTGCTGCCTCAATAGCCTGTTGAAAAGAAAACCTGATTATTTTTAGTGAAGCGGTTTAAATTCTGCACTTAGTGAGCATGCTGACAGTACATTTAACTTGCGTATGGGTTGCAAGTCAGAAGCAGGGCTAAAAGTAAGCTATCTTTAAATATTACTTTAATTTATATCAAATTGTCTTTCATTATCTGAATACTGAAGCCCACAAATGGAAGAACATTGCTATAAAGTCCTAAATTTAAATTTAATAGTTAAATAATTCTCCGAGAATTTGCTATTCTTTATTATGTCTAATGAAATTTCAGAAATTGTAAATATTCTCAAAAGAAGGATAAATAATTGTTTAACTTTTTTAAACTAGTGTTCAGAATCAAGTGGATGAAGTTATTGATGTCATGCAAGAAAATATTACAAAGGTAATTGAGAGAGGGGAGAGACTAGATGAACTACAGGACAAATCAGGTACAGATCTTCATGTATTTCTTGATATTACTAATCTGTTTGCTAGTTTTTTTTCTTCTACTTATCTAGCCAGCATTTACAAATCTTGGCTTAGGAAACTGGTATTTGGTTCTTAAGTGTATGATTTTAATGGTTTAATTTTAACTCCTTTACTTTGAGTCATCTTATTGTTACATTATTTTTTAATTGTTCAGTGGAGAATGAAGAATTTAAAATTTCATTGTTGAAGAGTGAAGAGTAGAGCTGTTTTTTCTTTTGCACTTTGATGTTGATGAACTTTGTGTTTCTCACGATCTCAGGGCCGAAAGACCTACTCACTTTTCAACACTTGTTTCAAACTTATCTGCTATTTTTATTTTATGTTTCATTTGGTAACTTAGTCACCTTTCTTTACTTTCAGTCATTATACCTATAACCTATATACCTATACCTGGCATGTACTTGGCACTCAAATATTGTTTGAATGGTGAATGGCTGAATACCTGATTAATCTTTGACAGACTTACAAAAAAGACAACCTCGCTTAGTCACTTTTAAAATGTATATTGTTTTCCTTTAAAATCAGTCACTTTTGATATCTTCTAAAAAGCTAACTTCTCTACATGTAATTTTTTTTCTAGAGGTGTGCCAAGTGTTTGAATTTTTAAAGAGTATTTTCTTATTAGAATTCCTAAGCTTATTCATAAGCATTAAGGCCCTAAAAAGACTTTTCTTAATTTTATAATAAAAAAGGATTGAGCAAACTGATCTGCAAACTGTTTTTTACTTTTTGTTTTTGTTTTTGTTTTTGTTTTTTTTATAATGTAGAATGCCAGAGTTTGTGGGTGGAAACAAGGGAGAATGTTGTTTTCATGCTTAAAAGGGAATAAATTTGCAGAAGTAGAAATTAATATTTTCTTATCTTTGTGTGACTAGATAAAAGAATCCTGTTATGTCGTTTAATCCTTCTCTCCATCCTCTATGTGATATAGAAAGCTTATCGGATAATGCAACAGCTTTTAGCAACAGATCCAAACAACTTCGAAGGCAAATGTGGTGGCGCGGATGCAAAGTAAGTAAATCAGAAGCTCCTGGATAGATTGGTCAGCATCTGAAGTGGTATTCAAACACATGAAGGAAAAAGGACCTCTGGAGCATAACCTCTGTGAGAACAGGGCCTATAACTGTCCTGAGACATGGTAGAAATTCAGTAAATACTTGTTAACTTAATTGCTTTTGGGATAGGGGTAACTAAATAAATCAGTATGCCTAAAAGGATGTTTTCATAGATTTTTTTTCATGAGAGTAATCCACATTTTATTAATATTTGGCTACCTCTAGACTTATTAACTTGTAACAAATATACATTTTTTTCTTGAAATTTACTGTTAGTACTTTTTTGAGCAACCTCTAGCATTATATAGAGATATCAAAAAAATAAAGTGAGAGCTAGAGAAAAATATGACTTTTAGTTGAAAGGGGAAATAATAACAGCAGCTTACATATCCGAATCTGTTAAGGCAAATGGAGTTAAGAAAAAACTCCACTTCCCTCATTATTCCAGAAAAATAAAAAGTAAAGGAAATTTTTAACATTTTTAACAAGGAAAACATTGAGAATCACTACATACTAATATACTCCTCCAAAACATTGTATAGAAATACATTTACTTCTTAAATCAACTGTGGCTACTAATCATTAACAGAAAATGTTTTTCATGTTATATAAGCAAATCTTTTTTTTTGATTCTAGGTATAATTTCTGGCTTTGTTAAAAATTTAGACAAGAACTGTTTTTAGTCTCTCATTTTCAAGTTTAGCAATAACTTTCTTTTCTTTCTTTCTTTTTTTTTTTTTTGAGATAGAGTTTTGCTCTTGTTGCCCAGGCTGGAGTGTAATCTCCACCTCCAGGGTTCAAGCGATTCTCCTGCCTCAGCCTCCTGAGTAGCTTGGATTAACAGGCCTGCACCACCACATCTGGCTAATTTTGGGTTTTTTTGTTGTTGTTGTTTTTTGTTTTTTTAGTAGAGACGGGGTTTCTCCATGTTGATCAAGCTGGTCTCGAACTCCCGACCTCAGGTGATCCGCCTGCCTCGACCTCCCAAAGTGCTGAAATTACAGGCATGAGCTACTGTGCCAGCCAGCAATAACTTTCTAAACCTGACTTAGCCATATGCTAAGGATTTCTTCCAAGAGTTACCTTGGATTTATTTATTTTTATCTGTCTACCTATTGAATTGTCCTACTTTCAGAAGTGGAACTGAGGAAAGAAACAAACTGTTTCATTTCTCCCCTTGTTCAGAATTTAAATTTTCTATTCAAAATTACTTTATTCTTTAAAGAATGAATTTATTTTCTTTAAAGTCTTTTTCTTTTTCTTTTTTTTTTTTTTTTTGAGGCAGTCTTGATGTGTCTCCCAAGCTGAAATGCAGTGGTGCAATCTCGGCTCACTGCAACTTCTGCCTCCCAGGTTCAAGTGATTCTCATGCCTCAGCCTCACAAGTAGCCCAGGTTCAAGCAATTCTCCTGCCTTGGCCTCCCGAGTAGCTGGGATTACAGACATGTGCCACCACACCTGGCTAATATTTGTATTTTTAGTAGAGACGGGGTTTCACTGTGTTGGCCAGGCTGGTCTTGAACTTCTGGCCTCAAACAATCTGCCCACCTCAGCCTCCCAAAGTGCTGGATTACAGGCATGAGCCACCACACCTGGCCTAAAGCTTCTATATCCATAGAAATTTTCTATTCTATGGGCTAATTTGGAAAAACAAAAGGTCTATGAACCATTCACCCCTTCTCTCCCCCCAAACTCATGTACCCCATTCATGTATCCACAAAAAAGATGGTCATAATGAACATTTTGCCTAACTTTTTTTTTAACCATTTCTAAAAATGTTTGCTTTGTACTTAATGGGGTTTGGGTCAGAGGAATAGTGTGCTTTTGAGGAGGAAAAAACATTGAGTTATATTTTTAAATAGTCATCACCTTGAGGACCTCTGGAGACCATGAATAGCATTGACCATGTAATGAAAACCATTGTTCCATAACATAACAAAGACCATTTACAGTAGCAAGTATTCTTCATTTATTATTTTCTAATGTTTCCTTCAATTTTACTGTACCCCATTAATACTTCATTGTGCTACTGTTCATCTGGGGCAGCCTCCCTGTGCCTGCCATTTTCTAGATTGACTTCCATAATGAGTAATTTCAAAAGGGTTTTAAGAAAAAGGATATAAGGGCAGAATACAGATCAGGAGTTTCCAGTGGCTAAGGGGAATGTGGTGCGGTTGGAGACTGACAACAGGTCATGAGGAAACTTGTTGAGGGTGGTGGTGGAAATGTCCTATATTTGATGGTGCTCATGCCTATTAACAGCTGGATATATTTGTCAAAACCTGTCAAAAGTACTTTTAGAGGATAAGTTTTATTCTGTGTAAAGTGTATCTCAGTATACCTGGCTTTAAAAATAAATGAATTAATAAAATTACCCATGGGTGGGGAAAGAGAATCGCTAACACCTCTTTTAATGTATCTGGGGGGTTGTGAAGCTCTTATATGTTTAATGTCACACAGATTTTTGTTCATGAGCTTTGGACTTGCATGAATACAATACTGCCATTTGCAATTGTAAACATTTTCTGCCCAGTGTTAGAAACCCAAGGAAGAAAACTATTCATTGAGGTGTTTTTAAATTGATATTGATGTTCTCATTCAAATCTTAAGTAAAGCCGAACACACATTTAATGGCAAATTAATGTACATTTTAGGTAAGGTTGAAAAACTACTGTAGAAATTCCAAATTATTTTAGAAATGTTTCAGATTAATAAAAACGGATTAAAGTACTTTAGTTTATCGTATAATGTGGACCCAGACACCTACTAAAAATACAGCTCCTATCTCCAATCCATTCTGATTCTCTGTCTACACTTTTTCTTACCATAATAATTGTAATAGGCACTGGTATCCAAATTACAAATCTTCCATATATTCTTTGGGTCACTTTGTTATAACATATTAAGGAGCTGACCAAGAACTGACCTTAAGATTTCTTAACTACAAAACTGACACAGAATGCTCTTAGGCAAAGTTGCTTATTAAATGAGGCTATTCATAAATAATCTAAAATATATTCCTCAAAATGGAGATAAAAATGCCAAGAAGAAAGTAAGGGGAGAAAAAACTAACAGAATTCTCATTTACTTTGAAAAAAACTGCTATGAACTGCTACTTTATATGTATTGAACCATTTGAATTGCATGGCCTATGTTATTCATCGTATCTTGACACTTGAACAGAGTTGCTAAAATACTGTGTTTTCTGTGGTCTCACATTAGTAATAAGCGCATCAAATCATAGAGGTTCAAGCCCATGAAGGCTTTGATTGTTACTGTTTTCTCTGCAGTACAGCTTTTGACCAACAAAATCCAGTAAAGAAAAACACCTCAAATTTGGGGAATTCTGATTGTTTCCCAAAGAATGAAAAATAGCCAGCAAATTCATATGGGAAAAAATTTGAAGACATTTCAAGAAATGTGCCTATTTATTGAGGTGATTTAGTATGATGCAGTAAATAGAACAACAAATAGTCTTGACTTTATTAATGAGTCAAATATTAATATCTTTATATGGCCTTTTGTGTGTTGTAGATAAAAGCCATCATGGCTTTGGTTGCTGCTATCCTTTTGCTAGTGATTATCAGTAAGTATTTATTGGATTATTACTTCTTAGGGTATCATTTGTTTTAGAGTTCATTTTAATTCCCTTTTTATTTCCAGCTGACTTAGCATCTCTGAAGTCAGGATTGAGTAATGACTTCTGACCTGTCTCAGGAGCTCTTAGAATCTATAGATCTCTGAAAATGCTCTTAAGTAATATGTAAAATTTTATGTGACTATGTATATGTACATTTTTATAGAGAGTCTATATCTTTTATCAGATTCTCAAAGGGAACTCCTGTTCTGCCCCCAACCCTTACCCCCAAATCCAAGGCTAAGTGATTTGTTCCAGGCCAAATCTGGTTCCTGTTACACTAAGGTCTAAAATACTCATGTTCTATTTATTATTAACTCTCAGGAATGGCAGTTTGCATCTTGTAATACTGTTTTGGAAGGATACATCCAAATGCATTCTCCAGATGATTTTTGTTTGGTTTTTGTTTTGTTCTGTAGTTGAGCATAATTTCTATCATTAAAGCATGACTCCTTCCCTTCCTTTTTCCCTTAATATTCTTTTGAAAATCAGATCATTTTAAATATCTCTTTTTCTTCAAGGCCTCTCTACCTGTGGTTACAGAGGTTTTATGAAGATTTGGAAAGTATCTAAAAATAATCATTTGAAAAATTCTATTATGCTGTTATTTTTTTAAACAGAAAAAAAAGTTTTATTACAAAGAAATACAGTCAATCCTCATTATTCATAGATTCTGTGTTTGCAATACCAGGTAAAATTATTTGTAACCCCAAAATCAGTACTCATGGTGCTTTCACAGTCATTTACAAACATGTTCAGAGTAACAAAAAATTTAACTCCCCCAACCCACACATCCCTAGCTGAGGTTAAACAAAGCCATTTCTGCCTTTTTATTTCAGCACTCATAACATAAACATGTTCTTTTTGTAGTCTATTTAGTACCAAATTTTCTGCATTGCCGTGCTTTTCGTTGGTGATTTCACTGTTTAAAACGGCCCCCGTGCGTAGTGCTGAAGTGCTCTCTAGTGTTGCTCAGTACAAGCGAGCTGTGATGTGTCTTCCTGGAGAAAATACACAGTAGGCAAACTTTGTTCAGGCATGAGTTATAGTGCTGCTGGCCTTGAGCTCAGTGTTACTGAATCAATCATACGTATTAAATAAAATGTCTTTAAACAGAAACACATATAAAACAAAGTTATGTATTGATTGACAAAAATCTAGTAGCCAGAGACTCACAGGAACTTAACCTTGTATCTTCCCTAGCAGTAGTGGTTCAGTATTCACTAATTTCGTGTTTGTAGTGACCTTATAGAAAATAACTACCTCAAAAACCAAAACTTAATCATGTATATATTGTGGGCAATTGGCAAATGTGAAATATTAAAAACAAAAAGAAAAATTCAACTATAATCTATAACTACAACACAGAGATAGCTACTACTACTAATATAACTATTATGTATACTTCTCTTTTCCTATTAATATACAAGCATGTTTTTTAAAAAAACTAAGACTATATTATATATACTTTCTAATAAATATATTGTGAATATTTTCCCAGGTTATCAAAATTTTTAGTAATATTTTAACAGCAGATACAAGCTATGGCTATGCCATTATTTACTTAAGATGCCAATGTTAGACATTTAGGTTGTTTTATGATATTTTTTGCTTCTCCTTTCCCATTTATTATTTATTACCTCAGATAAAAGTTCAGTCAATCCTCATTACCCATTTCTAAAAGTAGACACAACTACATTTAGGAATATTGCTTCAAACATGGCATATATATATGATGTTGATATATTGCTTTTTTCATGTTTTCTCTTACAGTTCTTATAGTCATGAAATACCGTACTTGATTTGATGACAGAGATCTTCATTAAACAAGATCTGGGACAGTAATAAAAGATTGCTGCATAATTTAAATGAAACCTTTGTGTATATAACTTTCAAAACTTCTTTTTCAAGAAACTAAGAGGCAAGTATCACTTCAAATTGGAACGTTGAGAATGTCCAATTATCTTCTCCCCTTCTAACAAAATGTTCTTTTAATAATTATGTTTAAGGCAAAGAGAACTAGCCTCTATTTTTCCATATTTCAAGGATCTAATTTGAAACGAGATACTTGCCAGTTCATTATTTGTGTATATAGTTAAACACTGATGATAATATTTCATACTAGTAATTTAATGGCATAAGGACTTGCATTATTGCAATAGGGAGTGGGTCATGCTGGGGGTCAGGAAACCTGGGTAGAGTACCAAATTATATGCTGAAAGAGATGCATAACCATTCTGTCAATATTTGCAGAAATATCATTCTTTTCATATTACAGTTGTTTTGCAAGCAATTTCCATATTTATAGGTGTAACAAAAGCTAAATGTTGTAAATGTTGTTGCCTTCAGCTATAACTAAAAACATTCCAGTGAATATATTTTTGACTGTGTAAGAGAATGTGTAGTAATTTTTTTGGCATTTGGATTATGGAAATGGAAATTTTTAAACAGTGTGAAAAAACAGTATGGCACCATAAAACTGGACATAATAAAGTTATTGAAGAGTGTCATTGGAGTATTTGAAAATGACCAATATATAGCTGCCAGTCATGGTCCAGTCTGTTTTCAGTTAAACTCCAATAAAGAGAGACGAGGCAGTCCTAATGTGAGTAAATGAAATTCACAGGTAACTTACTCCTTAATTTTATTTTAGTTAATAGCCTCTAACTTCCAACTATCTCATTTACCAAAAGTATGAAAAGTAGCAAAACCATCTATTAATACTTTGAATTTTATATCTTTGCATTTCCCGTTCATCCTTGAGGAGATGTGTGTTGCACAATCAAGTTTTGCATCAGCCAACAATAATGAGTAGTAGAAAGTCAGGAACCTAGGTATATATATATATATACAGGATAATCAGTCGGTCAGTAACCAGATGCTAGAGAGTGACCATTAACCTAAGCCTGTTTTTATAATAAAAAAATGTGTTAACTTTAAAATATGCCAACGTCCTTGTGTCTTTTAAACAAGTCAGAGTGAAAATATATTGTCCCCTAAGGTGTGGGGAGAGGAAGCTTTATAATAAAATTAGTGACTCTGCAGAAACTTGTGCACTGGATATCTTGAGAATATGAATATAAAACTCCCTAAATTAAAAATAGGGTTAATAGAAATTACCAGTATTTAAATAGGGAAAAATGATTTTATGTTTATTTTATTTAAGTTTTATTTCTTTGGTCATCTTAATGCGAAATGAATAAAGCATAGAATCTGGGTTTGGTGTTTTGTTTTTTGTTTTTTGTCTGTTTTTAAAATTCTACAGGATTATTACTAGGAGGCAAAAAATGTTATTTAGAATGGAAAGAAATTTGAAGAGAGAAAGCAGACTGAGACACTCAAGACACCTGCAAGTTATCTAAGAAGATCTAAATAGAATTTCTAAACGTTATAGTTTGCTTAGAGCATTAAGGAGGAGATAAAGGTCTTACATACTATAGCATATTGTCTCTGGTCTCTATGCTCTTTGTAAATGTCAATGTAAACAGCGTCTGAACTGCTAATAAATCTTTTAACAAGATACCCAGAAAAATGAGCATTTTTAGAATTTCAGTAGCTAATAATTCAGAAATGGAAATATTTTAACTGAATGGACAGAATCAGTCCTAACATTTGTATGTATGTTCTTTATTTGAATTGGAACTAGGCTTGTAAGTTTTAATTTTCCATTAGTTGATGTAGAAATCCAGTTCCTCCATAATATCTACAAGTGAAGATGAAGATTACTTCTCAAAAAGCATCCATATTTCCAGTGTTTCTTTTAATAAAGTATGCCACTTTTAAATAAATTACAAAAAATAAAATTATAAATTTTTTAAAGTTTAAATAAGTAAAAGTAATATTTATTTGACAATATATATGTCACTGTCTTTGTAATTTAAACATATTGTTACCTGGGATATGGGTAACAGACATATCACTCATGGAACTTTGTAGTAGTGATGGCTTGGTTTGTAGTTTGTCATTTCATCTTTCTTGGTCTTGATTAATCCTGAAATCCTTTTAAAATGGCTGGCATGGTTATGACTTTATTGTGGTAACCTCAGAGATGTAAGCCCTCTTATGATCAAAAACAGAAGAAAAAATACATTGTTCAAACTGATGCCAGGCCTACCTTCATTACCTCCCTTAATTACTGTTTTTCTCATTCAGCTCAGATCATCCTGCACTTGAAAAATGAAGTTTTACCATCATCAAAACTATCATTATTTAACAACAAGTGAAGATCAACAGAAAAATTCAAGTAGCTTTGCAAATACTAGTTGATTCTCAGTGAAATCACGTCACTATTTTCATGCCTGAATCCATACCCTTGTGATTTATGTTTAATTACAGAAGCCTATTGCCTTGCAGCAATTTCGTTGTTTTAATACTGATAATTAGTTACTCCTTCTTATTATAACTCAGTAATACCTGTGGTCGTTTGGTTCCTCTATCCTGACAAAGTTCACTGGAAATTGCCCTCAGATTTTATAAACTGGGGGATTTCTTAATTAGATGAAAGTTCACTATTAAAGATGGAATATTATATAAGATAGAGGAAGGGTAATTAATACACATGAGATACAGAAATACTTTGTTAGCCCTCCTATAGATTGCCTATTTTAGTCTTTCTGTGCATTTCAGTACTCTGTATTAGAAAATTATAACTTCAGCACTTTTGATAGCAAAAATTGGCATCTTTCAATTCTGTATAGTATGTGGGTATCCTGTAAATGATAATACGTGTACAGACTGAGAAGGCAGGAATATAGTATAAAGAAATTGAAATCTCTCATTGCCAGTATACTCTAAAACAGGCTTGATGCCTTGTCAGCATCATTGCCCACGTTGACTCTGTAATCTGTATATACACTATGATTAGAAAATACGCAAGAAATTGTTTTTCCATGTCAAGAACAAATACCAATAGAAGATGTCCCCTTAATTGTATTGTCAGAGTATTACTATGTCAAGGATGATTGTTCTGTTAACCTAATTTTGTGTTTTCACATGGAAATGTGATTGGACTCCATTTTTCTGTGAGTTGAGAGTAAGAGCATAAGTTAGTTTGAAAGCATTTACAAGTCTGTTTTAGAATGTAGTGTAGGGCTTATATTTGTGCAGGAAATTGCCACAAAGCAGTGGAAAGACACTGGATTCTAAGGGCTGAAAGGTGCTCTACTTCTTGTTTTTTCCCATGTTGTAGACAAATGACATCATGCCTTAGATTGATATAGAGTTTAGGTCCTCTTTAATACTCTGATGTTAGTCTTATTCTGACTTCTTTTTCTGGAAACCAAGTAGAATTAGGGATGGGAACACAAATGCATTTATTCTGGCTCGTGTTTTATTCCATGAAGCTTCTTGGAACAAATCAGTAGGAATTGAAAAGAAAGCATGACCCACCCAGTTACAGGGGATAAATGTAAGCTTGTGAAAGTAAGCACCACACCATGTTTCTGTCTCCCCAGCACCCAGCACAGTGCTGTGTACCTTGGCAGATGCTAGATAAATGTGTTTTGAATGAATGTGCCTATGAAGCCACAAAGATGCCACATGTTAGTATATCAGTGAGAGCTGACTCCATAGTGCTCCCTGGAGAAGCAACATGAGCCTTTCGCTTTTGCCTGGATATAGTGGTGCTCTTCTACTGTAATTGGGTGTGGAAAAACTCTGGCTTTATGGTATTCCATTAGGTTCTTTTCATTTAAAGTAGTCTTAAATCAAAGTATCAAATATTTTAAAGCCACAAAGTAGATTACATAATTAGCAGAGATTTTAGTCAGTAAAATGTTAGAAATCAAACTATAAGAAAATTCAAGCCGTTTATTTTGTGTCTTAGGTATCTGTCATTATTTTAAATTCCACGCTCCCTTACTTAATCACTTTGGTAAGTGCCTTTGATGTTTGTTTTGAGATGTATAGTGGGAGATGAGTAAATGTAAATGTCATGTGCCCTGTTCCCTAGCCTCTCAATTCCTCATAACCATTTTTACCAGTGTTGGCAAAGTTTAGTCCTTTGTGTTGATATCAGAAATGTATTTGTAGCCTCTCCATAGTGAACAGTGAAATAAACTATTTCATAGAAAACAAAAATTAAGCACTTTGGCTTATTCAATGTGTTACCTGTTGCCTTAACTTCAAAGCATGGCTTATTTAATAATAACATCTGGATAATCACCCCTGATTTAATCTATCCTGTTTTCCCAATAAAGTGCAATGGAGGAAAAATAAGAAAAAGAAAAGGCATTCTTTCACCAAAACTTATGCCTGATACTGACGAAATCTAAGAGGAATTTCTCAGTGATTTTTAACTTAGTATAGCAATGTCTTTATCTCAGTCAATAGTGTGTAAGAGAGGAAGGCATGTAAGTGTCTATAAACTTACATGCCCTAATCAGAAAACCTGGTCCTGTCCCTCAGCTGCCTGGTGCTTTAGGCAACCAGAGTAATGTTCATTCTCTCTAGCCTCCCTCCATCCACACACTAAACTGTGTCTTTTTGTTTTTGTTTTTGAGACAGGATCTTGTTCTGTCTCCCAGGTTGAAGTGCAGTGGCGCGATCACAACTCACTGCAGCCTTGAACTCCTGGGCTCAAGCCATCCTCCCACCTCAGTTCTCCCAAGTGGCTGGGACTACAGGCATGCACCACCATGCCCAGCTAAGTTTTTAATTTTTTTTATAGACAGGGTCTCACTGTGTTACCCAGGCTGGTCTCAAATTCCTAGACTACTGCCATCCTTCTGCCTCAGCGTCCCAAAATGCTACGATTACAGGTATGAGCCACCACATCAGGCCTTTATTGTCTTAATACTACAAAAAGGCATGGGAGGGGAGATGACATTGGAGGCACATTGTACCCTGAGATAGTCTCCACAAATAAAGTGCTGTAGTCAGAAATGGAGATGGGAAGCAGCCTGGTAAGTGCACTCTGAGAATGATGGTGTTTAATACAATCCACCATTCAACAGATGAGAGAACCGGGCAGGAAGATCAGATACTACCTGAATCCAACAGAATCATACTTAGTGTGCCCATCGCACACTAAAAATTGCTGAGGAGCTGTGACTATCGGCCTGCTTTTCAGTTGTCAGTATAAGAAGGGATTCTGACTAGTAAGCAAAGACTGAGCAGTCAGTGGTGGTGCACTTACCCTATTTTTTGAGTAACTGGGCAAGATCTCATCTGAGGATGTCTAAGAAGATGCACATGGACCTGGGAGTAACATTGTAAAAACACAGAAAAGAGAACATCCTCCCAATCATTCCCAGCAACATACTCTGTCTTCTTTAAAAAGCTCCATCTCTTTTCTCCACTTCCCCCCAGCCCCCTGCCAAATTCCACTATAGATACATACATACACACATCTATACATCCATACATTTTTTTCTTTTTTCTTTTTTTTTTAGAGGCAAGGTCTCGCTCCAGCATGTAAGCTGGAGTGCAGTGGCACAATCATAGCCCACTGCAGCCTTGAACTCCCAAGTGATCCTCCTGCCTCAGCCTCCCGAGTAGATGGGATTACAGGCATGAGCCAATGCAACCAGCCCTCATTGCTATACATTTTTGATAATTGTCCTCTTCCTGACATATACTTTCCTGTGGCAGAATTTAGAGAGGCAGAATAGTATATGACTAGTATAGTAGAAATAACATGGGTGCTGAAATCATGGGCTCTGGGTTTTTGTTTGTTTGTTTGTTTGTTTGTTTGTTTTTAGAGACGGGTTCTCACTATGTTGCCCAAGCTGGTCTTGAACTCCTGGGCTCAAGTGGTCCTCCCACTTTGGCCTCCCAAAGTGCTGGGATTATAGGAGTAAAGTACCATGCCTGGCTACAGGGAATTTTTTGTCTTGTTTTTGAGACAGGGTCTCACTCTGTCACCCAAGCTGGAGTACAGTGGCACAATCATAGCTCATTGCAGCCTTGAACTCCTGGGCTCAAGCACTCCTCCTGTCTCCGTCTCACTTGTAGCTAGCATTACAGGTGCATGCCACCACACCTGGCTCCACTCCATATCTTCACTCCTCTTTATAGTAATAGTCCTTGAAAGATTTCAGTATACTTGCTATTTCCAGTTTTTTTGTTTATTCTCCTAAACAGTTCAGTCAAGATTTTCCCTCCACACTCCACCACACTTACTCTTGGGAAGGTGACCAGTGACCTCTGCATTGCTAGATCCAGTGGTCCATTGTCAGCCCTGATCTCTGTGCAGCAGCATCATTTGATGCAGTTAATTACTCTCTTCTCCTTCATAAGTGCTTCCAGGGCTTTGTTTCTTCTTGCCCTCATGGTTGTTCCTCCTGTTCTCCTCAGCTCTTAATATCAGAGTGTCCAGGATTCAGCTCTTGGTCCAGTCTTTACACACATTCCCTTAGAAAGCTTACCTAATTGTGTCATTCGAAATCACATCTTTGTGCTGACAAATCTCAAGTTGTTGTCTCCCCCTTGACTTCCCTTGAATTTGAAGTCATCCAGTACTCTTTTTGATGTCTTTATTATTTCAAGTTTAGCATGTCCCAAACGTATTCCAGTCTTCTTTCATAGACCTCCTCCACATGCATTCTGCCCCATCTCAGTTGATGGCAACTGAATCCTTCCAATTACTTAGACCAAAAACTGTGGAGTCATACTGACTTCATAATTTCTCTCTCAACTCACCTCTAATTCATCAGGAAATCCTCTGGTGCTACCTTTAAAATATCTTTAGAATCTGACCAGTTCGCACTGCCTACATCATGACCACCTGGTCCTTTCCTACCATCATCTCTCACCTGGAATACTGCAGTAGCTTTCTAACTGGTCTCAGGCTTCTGTTCCCCCTCTCCCCAGAGTCTGTTCTCAACAGAATGGTGAAAATAATTCTTTCAAAATGTAATCAGATTATGCCATTGCTTTGCTCAAAACTCTTCAATGGCTTCCCATCTTCCTCGGAGTGAAAGCCAAAATTCTTTCAGTGGCCTACAGGGTCTCGTGATGCATCCCCAAGTCACCTTGCTGACCTCTGCCCTTGTCTTTGCCTTCTTTGCTGTGCTGCAGCCACACCAGCCTCTTTGCTGTTCCTCAGACAAACCAGCTCCAGGCCTTGGACTTGCTGTTTCTCCTGCCAGAAAAGCCCTTCCTCCTCAACCACTGCGTGAACAGTTCTCTTGAATGACTTTCTCAAAATCTCCCCGAGTACACCATCCAATCCCTTTACCCTCTGTTTTTCCAGAACATTCTAACATTCCAGAATTTTCTCTGATATATCCCAAACCACTCACTACAACAGCAAGTGTCATAGTGAGTGCTCAAATAATTATTGAATGTATTAATTATCCTGAAGATGCAAAGGAAGATGGTAGTTTTGAAAATGATGTACTACAAGAACTAAATTGATTTTGAGCACCTCAGCATCTGCAGCAGGATGAAACTGATGCTTTTGGAATTCCAAAAGTCATAAAGAGAGAAAAGGCAAGAAAAAAAGTACAATTAAATGTGTTATGTAGACAATTAGGTCAGCCATAAGGGGAGCAAGTTAAAATAATTTGCCAGGAAACAAATTGCAACACAAACATTAAGCCCTTCACTGAAGCAGTGAGGAGTAGAATTGATTGAAGAAAATCAGTAATGCAGAAGAGAGGTTCAAGAAGCTGCCACAGAACACAGAAGAAAAAGATCAAAACTGTAAATGGACAGTGTGATGTTAGATCTAGGAGACCAAAAAAAGACTACTAAGAATTTACATAGTGTTCCTGTGGAAGAAATCCAAAAAGAGTGGAACAGAGAAGTCATCAAAAAACATTATTCTTTGATGTATTCTTTGATGAAAACTTAAGCTTTTATAAAGTCCTTCGGGAGAAAACAAAATTGTCAGAAGACACAGTAAGCTACATCGTAGTAGAGTATATGAATTATAAGATTAAAGGGGTAAATTCTATAAGCATTGACACCTGAAAAATGTGTTACCTACAAGGAAGCAAAAATTAAGCTTACCTCTGTCTTTTCTACCACTGAATTATAGAATACTAAAACAGCATCTGTAGATTTTTGAGAGGATATAGCTGTGACTCAAGAATTTTTATACCAAATCAGTTGTCACTTAAGAATGAAAACCATTGAGGATTCTATGGACCATTGGAAAAATTTTTAAAAAGAACGCAAACCAGGCTGGGCTCAGTGGCTCACACCTGTAATTCCAACACTTTGGGAGGCTGAAGCAGGAGGATCACTTGAGCCCGGGAGTTTGAGACCAGCCTGGACAACACAGTGAGACCCTGTCTCTACAAAAATTTTAAAAATTAGCCAAGCATGGTGGCACATGCCTGGAGTCCCAGCGACTCAGGAGGCTGAGGTGGGAGAATCATTTGAGCTCTGGAATTCAAGGCTGCATTGAGCCATGATGGCACCATTGCATTCCAGCCTGGGTGACAGAGCAATACCCTGTCTTAAAAAAAAAGAAAAATTGAAAACCACAAACACAATATTCTTAAAATATGAGAGTTCAGAAAACATGACGTCCTTGTCTCTTTTCTTGATAAAAACATTACTGGAAAATTTACGTTATACAGGCAGCTAAGAGAGAAATCAAAATTGAGAGTTTGAAAACAGACAATTCTTCTACTTGAAACCCTTTGATGAAGTCTCATTGCACTTACAGTGAATACTGAACTGCTTACCTTCCTTGATCTCATCAGTTACTACCAGGGTAGCATTCTGTTTTACGTCACAGGACACTCAAAATAACTCAAGGAGAATTTAATAAAGGTACATTTATAAAGGTGGTAGGGCTTAAAGAAACTACAAAGGATAGTACAGCTTGAAGGGTTGAGGGAAGGCAGAGGTTACCGACACCTGGAAGGACAAAGTCACATGAAGAGGGCTACCTTGACTTTTGGCCAAGGGATGCAGCCAGCCTAAGGTGATCTTACAGGGAGGACACCAGGGGAATAAATAACCTGGCCTAGTTGTTTTATTCCCTGTGATCTGGTGCTAGGACTTCCCTATTATTTTTATATATATAAA
>NW_012106797.1:2029292-2034100 GCF_000951045.1 Mandrillus leucophaeus
ATATCGACTGGCCAGGCCGGTCTCGTACTCTGGACCTCAAGTGATCCCACCTCGGCCTCCCAAAGTGCTGGGGTTACAGGCATGAGCTACCATGCCCGGCCAGACTCCCCTATTTTTGAACCTGATTAAAAAAGAAACGGCAAGGAATCCTAGCGGTGTAAGCCACACTGGTCACCATCCTGAAAGGAGGGTAGAAAGTGCATCTGGCATTCCATTCCCCAGCTATTGTGGATGTTAACGTTGCTGCCAATGGCTCACAGTTTCCCCCTTCTCTGGAGAACTGCTGTCTGCCAATGGGAGCCACTTCACCTCTGAATTAAGTCCCATCCCTGGGGGTACCGTGGAGCCAATGGTAGACTGATATTGGGGTCCAAAAGCCTGAACCCGTTATCTGAAGGTGGGACAACTCGATGTTGTGATATATGCTTGAGATGCCACACACGCCCTTGAATCTGGCCAAGGCGAGACTTTATCTGAGACCATTTGTGCTCAGCCTTTTCCCTTCGTTGTCTTTCATCTCTTCGTCTCTTAGAGAGCTGAGCACTCCTTCGATAAATCACATGCGTCTGAATCCTTGTAGCCAACTGTTTCTAAAGGGCCCAACTGAAGAGGGTTAGTACCCGTATTGGTCCCAGAAAACAGGTTCTAAGGATGGGATTCTGGAATTAGATCACCCACTGAAGAGAGAGCAATAAGGATCACATCACTGGTGGTAGGTGGAGTAAGTACTGTTATCAGTAGTCTCTGACATGCAGTAGCAGTGGCATTCATTGCTAAAATGTTCACCTCTGGTGAAGTGAGAGGGATACAAGTAGAGGGGAATGTGAAAGTCATGCCATCTCTAGCATTTGAGAGGAACAGGAGATACGGTCATTTTAAGGATTTTGAAATGGAGCAGCTCCTGCTAAACTCCATTCTTAGCTTGGAAAAAAGAAAATGACAGATGTGACAGATGCAGGGCAATCAATTGTGAATTTAAAGCAAAATATGAGAATCAGAGATTCTCTAATTCTCTAATTGAAAGTATTTAAAGAGACCTTTATTTCCTGAAGCTGAAGAGCAGAGAGAGTTGAAGACCAGGCCCAGAATTCATTTTAAGGTGGCAGAATTTCAAAGAACAATGAATTTTCAGCCTCAGCAAGTTTCCTATGCCAAAGTCAGGATCTTGTTAGGGAAAGAACAGGGCCTAGAGACTTGGGATGGGATATCTGGGTAGATGCCCCTGAGGGTCTTTTTTTTTTTTTTTTTTTTTTTTTTTGAGACAGGATTTCACTCTGTTGCCTGGGCTGGAATGCAGTGGCACGATCACAGCTCACTGCAGCCTCAACATCCTGGGCTTAAGCAATCCTCCTGCCTCACCCTCCTGAGTAGTTAGGTCTACAGGCACCTGCCACCATGCCTGGCTAATTGTTTTGTTTTTTATTGGGATGAGGTCTTGCTATGTTACTTAGGCTGATCTCAAACTCCTGGGCTCAAACAGTCCTCCTGCCTCGGCTTCCCAAAGTGCTGAGATTACAGACGTGAGTCACTGCGCTCAGCCCACTTGAGGATCTTGAATGCTCAGATTCCACAGAACTCCCTGGGCCTGCAGAAGTGGCCCAGTCCCCCTTGTTGAAAGATAAACCCCATTTCCCCCTTCACTCTTGCTTGTTTGAAAGCTATTCAGTAGCCTCTAAACAAGGCAAGTAACTTCCAGGAGGATGCTGGCCCATCTCAGGATCTGCCCCCTCCTACCTGCCTGGCCACCAGACCCATAACTCCTCTGAAATCAAGGCTCAAGAGAGATGTTTAATGATTTGCCCAGCACTTACACAGGTGATGTGTGACAGAAGCGAGGCTGTAATCCAAAGTGGAACTAGTGATGAGATTCTTTACAGCAAGCTGCATTCACTAAGGCAGTTTTCCTTTCTAAATAAATCTCTCAGACTTTCACTGAGTCAATAGAGATGGGAAACCGGTGATGATCACTATCTCCCTATAAACAAGTATCATACACTCAGCTTATTAAGTTACTACCCAGTCCATTTTTTTTTTCATTGACATTTCCCATATGCAAGGCTGGCTACATAATTTCCAGGACCCAGTGCAAAATTAAAATGTGGGGCACATTTTTAAAAGCACAGAGAACTTTTCCTGTGGCAGCAGCGGTGCTGAGAGGAGCATGGCTCTCTCCTCTCCGCCATGGTGTGTGCTCGCCCACTGATATCGCTGTACTCTGAAAAGGGGGAGTCATCTGACAAAAATGTCACTTTGCCTGCTGTATTCAAGGCTCCTATTCGACCAGATATTGTGAACTTTGTTCACACCAACTTGCACAAACACAACAGACAGCTGTATGCTGTCGGTGAATTAGCAGGTCATCAGACCAGTGCTGAGTCTTGGGGTACTGACAGAGCTGTGGCTCAAATTCCCAGAGTTCGAGGTGGTGGGACTCACCATTCTGGCCAGAGTGCTTCTGGAAACATGTGTTATGGAGGCCGAATGTTTGCACCAACCAAAACCTGATGCCGTTAGCATCATAGAGTGAACACAACCCAAAAACGATATGCCATCTGTTCTACCCTGGCTGCCTCAGCCTTACTAGCACTGGTCATATCTAAAGATCATCGTATTGAGGAAGTTCCTGAACTTCCTTTGGTAGTCGAAGACAAAGTTGGAGGATACAAGAAGATCAAGAAGGCTGTTTTGCTTCTTAAGAAACTTAAAGCCTGGAATGATATCAAAAAGGTCTATGCCTCTCAGCAAATGAGAGTTGGCAAGGGCAAAATGAGAAACCGTCACCGTATCCAGCGCAGAGGCCCCTGCATCATCCATCATGAGGATAACGGTATCATCAAGGCCTTCAGAAACATCCCTGGAATTACTCTGCTTAATGTAAGCAAACGGAACATTTTGAAACTTGCTCCTGGTGGGCCTGTGGGACATTTCTGCATTTGGACCGAAAGTGCTTTCTGGAAGTTAGATGAATTGTATGGCATTTGCCGTAAAGCTGCTTCCCCCAAGAGTAACTACAATCTTCCCATCCACAAGATGATCAATACAGATCTTAGCAAAATCTTAAAAAACCCAGAGATCCAGAGAGCCCTTCGAGCACCATGCAAGGAGATTCATCGCAGAGTCCTAAAGAAGAACCCACTGAAAAACCTGAGAATCACGTTGAAGCTAAACCCATACACAAAGACCACGCGTCGGAACACCACTCTTCGCCAGGCCAAGAATCACAAGCTCTGAGTGGATAAGGCAGCAGCGGCAGCTGCCGCACTAGAAGCCAAATCGGATGAGAAGTAGGTTGCAGGCAAGAAGCCTGTGGTAGGTAAGAAAGGAAAGAAGCCTGCTGTTGATGTTAAAAAGCAGAAGAAACCTCTGGTGGGAAAAAAGGCAGCAGCTACCAAGAAACCAGCCCCTGAAAAGAAGCCAGCAGAAAAGAAGCCTACTACAGAGGAAGAGAAGTCTGCTGCATAAACTCTTAAATTTGACTATTCCATAAAGATCAAATCATTTTGGACAGCTTCTTTTGAATAAAGACCTGATCAAAGAGGCAGTGAGAAAAAAAGAGCACAGAGAAAATGATGTTAAAGTACCAATATATGACTTTTTCCTTTAAAAATATTTTTATTAATTACAAAGCATAAGAGGGTCAACATCAGTAATTATTGCGGAAATCAAAATCAAAATCACAATGAAATACTACCTCAGGTCAGGCATGGTGGCTCATGCCTGTAATCCCAGCACTTTGAGAGGCAGAGGCAGGTGGATCACTTGAGGTCAGGAGATGGAGACCAGCCTGGCCAACATGGTGAAACCCCATCTGTACTAAAAATACAAAATTAGCCAGATGTAGGGGTGCATGCCTGTAGTCCCAGCTACTCATAAGGCTGAGGCAGCAGAATCTCTTGAACCTGGGAGGCGGAGGTTGCAGTGAGCCAAGATCACGCCACTGCACTCCAGCCTGGGTGACAAAGTAGGACTGTCTCAAAAAACAAAAAAAGAAATACCACCTCACACTTACTAGAATGGATACTATTAAAAAAAAAAAAAATAAGTATTGGTGAGGATGTGGGAAAATTGGAACCCTTGTACACTGTTGTTGGGAAGGTAAATTGTTATAGACTTTAGGGAAAACATTGTGCCAGTTCCTCAAAAAACTAAAAATAGAAGTACCATATGATCCTGCAATTCCACTTCTGGGTATATACCCAAAATAATTGAAAGCAGGGGTTCAAACAGATACTGGTATACTCATGTTCATGACAGCACCATTCACAATAATCAAGGAGTAGAAGCAACCAAGTGTGCACTGACAGATGAATGGATAAAAAAATGTGGAATGTACATACAATGGAATATTATGCAGCTTTAAATAAAGGAAGGGAATTCTGACACTTCTAAAAGACGGATGAATTTTGAGGACATTATATAAAGTAGAATAAGCCAGTCAGTCACAAAAGGACAAATATTTTACGATTCCACTTCTATGAGGTATCTAGAGTAATCAAATTCAGTAGTCAAAGTAGAATGGTGGTTGGCAGGGGCTGGAGAGAGGAGAGAATGAGGAGTTAATATTTACTAGGTACAGATGGACAGGTGCGGTGGCTCATGCCTGTAATCCCAGCACTTTTGGAGGCCGAGGCAGGCAGATCACGAGGTCAGGAGATCGAGACCATCCTGGCAAACATGGTGAAACCCCATCTCTACTAAGAATACAAAAAAATTAGCCAGACATGGTGGCAGGCTCCTGTAGTCCCAGCTACTCAGGAGGCTGAGGCAGGAGAATGGCATGAACCCAGGGGGCAGAGCTTGCAGTGAGC
>NW_012106797.1:2038914-2040934 GCF_000951045.1 Mandrillus leucophaeus
CTAGGGATGGACCTATTTCCCCTTTCCTTCTATGTCAACATTTTTAACATAAGTGATTGGGACATACAGGAAATAATGCAAGTAAAAGTGTATATGATAGAGGCCGGACTCAGTGGCTCATGCCTATAACCCCAGAACTTTGGGAGGCCGAGATAGGTGGATCACCTGAGGCCAGGAGTTCAAGACCAGCCTGGCCAACATGGCAAAACCTCATTTCTACTAAAAAATACAAAAATTAGCTGGATATGGTGGCACATGCCTGTAATTGCTTAAACTCGAGAGGCAGAGGTTGCAGTGATCTGAGATCATGCCATTGCACTCAAGCCTGGGTGACACAGCAAGACTCCGTCTTAAAAAAATAAAAAACTGTATATGATAGGGTTCCTAGGTCATTCTTATTTCTCTGAATACCATTACCTTCTTTCTGCATTGGAAACAAGTTCTGGTTCTAATGGAAAGGATGACCTCTTGGTGCTATCAGCACTTCTGCTGTTGTAGATGTGTTGGTCTGGGCACATGTTGATACATGTGGAGCATATGCCAGTATGAGCATCTGCTGATATGAGGTGTGTAGACATGAACACAGAATTCTGGTGGACCCACATACATAGGAGTTGGGCAAGACTCAAAGCAAGCACAAGCAAGTAGACACACTTCTTGTGTGTCATGGGAGTGGGATAGCAATCATGAATGTTATGTGCAAATGAATTGCAAGGCATGAGGGTAACAAGCATGCCCGTATCTCCTGCTCACATGCGTGCTCCATTGTCCCACTGGACTTCACTCACAGCACACAAGTTCAAAGATAAAATATTAAAAATTTCAAGATGACAGAGCTTTTAACCGCCAAGTGCAGTGCCCTTCTGAGAGTGGCCCGCTGGGACTGCGCTTGTTGTATGCCCATGAAGTCAGCCCTGCTTCTGGCTACTCTCTTGGAGCATTTTCACATTCTCGACATTGTCTTAAAAGGTGGGCCCCATACTGAGTGTCAGTTTAGCAAGGTTGGGTAGAGTGGGAGAAGGATCTCATAAAACTTGGTGGTTTTACTTCTGCTAATACCAGTATCATGTTAATTTCTTTTTCTTTTTAATCCAGAACTTTCTCTGGCCCATCAAGTCCTTGCTGCATACATTTCTCATTTCTCAACCTTATATTTTTCTTCTGAATTAATTAATAGTCTTTGGTAAGACCATGCTTGATTCCACTTTGTATCCTAGCCCAAACCTAACACAGGGCATGTGCTTTACACTTGTTGCATTGATGGATTATCTTATTCAGTGCTCAGAAGCAAATATTCTGTGGTGGCAGTTCTACTGTCATTCAGTCATGTATTCAATTATCTATTCAGTTACAAATATTTCTGGTGCATCTACACCATGCCAGGCCCTCTCTCCTTCCCTTTCAGGCCTCTTTCTCATTCCTCTCACCTTTCTCTTTAGATCAAAGTTGAGGAATGGTGATGACATCAACATCAAGGTGCAGAGAGATTACTGCTATATTTTCATCCCACTTCTCTTAAATTTCTTCCCATTTTTACTAGCCATATACTCCCTTTTAATTGGCAAATTTGTCCTCTTAATAGTCTACCCTCCTTAGTGTGACCTGCAAGCTCAATGAAATATGTTTTTTATAGAACTTAGTTATTAGCTAAAAGCATTCGAAGCACTAGCCCAAAGCAGGGTGATACTCAAAATACTTTAAAATTGGTACTGTACAACGAGGAATTGGGAGGACTGGGCCCAGGGCTCAGGGTAGGAGCACTCAGGGGCTCAGGAAAGCAACTGTTTACCAAAGAAAAAGAAGTAGTTCAATAAGTTAAGACTAGTACAGCTGACCGGGCATGGTGGCTCACTCCTATTATCCCAGAATTCTGAGAAGCTGAGGCAGTAGGATCACTTGAAGTCAGGAGTTCAAGACCAGCCTGGGTAACATAGTGAGACCTGTCTGTACAAAAAATAACTAGCCGGACACTAAAGCCCGCCTGTAGTCCCAGCTACTCAGGAGCCTGAGGCAGGAGGAT
>NW_012106797.1:2040984-2065667 GCF_000951045.1 Mandrillus leucophaeus
TCTTTCTCATTCCTCTCACCTTTCTCTTTAGATCAAAGTTGAGGAATGGTGATGACATCAACATCAAGGTGCAGAGAGATTACTGCTATATTTTCATCCCACTTCTCTTAAATTTCTTCCCATTTTTACTAGCCATATACTCCCTTTTAATTGGCAAATTTGTCCTCTTAATAGTCTACCCTCCTTAGTGTGACCTGCAAGCTCAATGAAATATGTTTTTTATAGAACTTAGTTATTAGCTAAAAGCATTCGAAGCACTAGCCCAAAGCAGGGTGATACTCAAAATACTTTAAAATTGGTACTGTACAACGAGGAATTGGGAGGACTGGGCCCAGGGCTCAGGGTAGGAGCACTCAGGGGCTCAGGAAAGCAACTGTTTACCAAAGAAAAAGAAGTAGTTCAATAAGTTAAGACTAGTACAGCTGACCGGGCATGGTGGCTCACTCCTATTATCCCAGAATTCTGAGAAGCTGAGGCAGTAGGATCACTTGAAGTCAGGAGTTCAAGACCAGCCTGGGTAACATAGTGAGACCTGTCTGTACAAAAAATAACTAGCCGGACACTAAAGCCCGCCTGTAGTCCCAGCTACTCAGGAGCCTGAGGCAGGAGGATCACTTGAGCACAGCAGGTTGAGGCTGCAGTGAGTCATGATCATACCACTGCACTCTAGCCTGGGCAATAGAGCGAGACCCCCATCTAAACAAACAAACAAACAAAACTAGTATAGCTGTACTCACATATACCCACTGGCTAATATCAGGCAGGCACTACAGTAGGCTTCTATTGACACCCCTGAGGGTTCTTCTTGCTCTCTGCAATGGTACAAAACCAATAAGAAATCTCTATTAGAACTATTTGGCTGGGCATGATGGCTCACACCTATAATCTCCGCATTTTGGGAGGCCAACGGGGGTGGATCACCAGAGGTCAGGAGTTCAAGACTAGCCTAAGCAACATGGTGAAACCCTGCCTCTACTTTAAAAATACAAAATTTAGCTGGGCATGGTTGTGGGTGCCTGTAATCCCAGTTACTCAGGAGGCTGAGGCAGGAGAATCACTTGAACCCGGGAGGCGGAGGTTGCAGTGAGCCGAGATTGTGCCATTGCACTCCAGCCTGGGTGACAAGAGCAAAACTGTGTCTCAAAAACAAACAAACAAACCACCTTAATGGTTGTCCTTCTTAATGCAGCAGCCGGATCCCTAGTAGAATGCCATCCACAACAATGTCTTTAACTCTGGCTCCCTTTAGCAGTATAAGCGAGCAACAGGGTGTTGCTGACAGGCCTAAGGAGTGGAAGAGGGAGATGGAGGAAAAGTGACAACAAAGACAAAAAAGGTATGAGGGGAAGAAAATAAGCCACCTGCCATTTCTCAGGAGCAGCATGGTTTGCCCGCGTCCAGTTGTACACAAATGAGTTCATGAAGAGCAGCTGTGTGGTGGCAGAAAGGGCCATGGCCTGAGGGAAGAAAGACCTGTGCTCACGTGTCAGAATAAGTTGAGAGTTATCCTGGGCAACCACTTATCTTTTCTGAGTCTCGTATCCTCCCTTTAAATGGGTAGGACATCTTCCTCCCAAGACGCTTGCTGGTATTCACTGAAGTAAAGTTAATAGAAGTGCATGCAATTAACATTTATTAGTGTGTCACACACATTAAATATTTATGGAATCTATACACAAAATGAGTGTGAACTTAAGTAAATACAAATGTAATATGAGAAAGTTTAATGCCTTAATGAATCAAGTAATGTAACATCTACTTTCTCTAATCTGCCCTGGAAATAAATCCTACTTGTCTGATGGGTGTGTATTTTTCTAAAACCAAGTTGATCTTAATTTATACCAGAAAATGCCCTGTGTGTAAGGAAGTTAAACCCTAGAGATAACTGTAACAAGAAAAAATAATATTTTGAGTGAAAAACCCATCCCTTTTTTTTTTTTTTGAGACAGAGTCTTGCTCTGTCACCCAGGCTGGAGTGCAGTGGCATGATCTTGGCTCACTGCAACTTCCGCCTCCCAGGTTCAAGTAATTCTGCCTCAGCCTCCCAAGTAGCTGGGATTACAGGCGCCCGCCACCACGGCTGGCTAATTTTTGTATTTTTAGTAGAGACAGAGTTTCACCATGTTGGCCAGGCTGGTCCTGAACTCCTGACCTCAGGTGATCCACCCACCTCGGCCTCCCAAAGTGCTGGAATTACAGGAGTGAGCCTCCGCACCTGGCCAAACCCATCCAATTCTTTTACCTCCCACATGACTGCTCCCCTCTCCTCTGCCTCCTCCCTGCTCACCAGCTCTGAGTTGGTACCAAGTGAGAATCAGAATCAGCTGATTCTATACATTTCGAAGCAGAGAGAGTATAACATATGCCTGTGCTCATCCTCTCACTCATTTCCTTTCTCCTCCTCTTCTCCGTCCCTCCTCTCCTTCCTTCCCCCTTTCCATTGCCTTCAGAGCCATCACTATCATCACTGATATTTTTAAGTACTGAAGTGGTGCCAGGCACAGTCTAGGTTCTTTATATGGATTATCTCAACTCCAATTACTTTGTCACAAGCACACTATTGTTGAGGATATTAACTAAACAAGCTTACTGTACTGCTACTGTAATTAGAAAGTGAATCTTAAGTAGCGTATCTTAACACTATTAAAATAAACCAGTGGTTCACAACTGGAGATGATTTTGCCCTTTAGAGAACATCTGTCACTATCTGGAGACATTTTTGGTTCTCATAGCTAGAGGGGATGCTCTAGTTAGGGGAGGCCCTGAACATCCTTCTATGCACAGAACAGCCCCCCACTTCAAAGAAATATCTGGCCCAAAATGTTAAGAGTGCTAATGGTGATAAACCCTGAGATAAACTAATTTTTATAGGGATTAGAAAAAAATGCACCACTAAGAAAAACTTAGGTTGCCATTAACTCTTTTACATCAAATTATACAATTTTTAAAACAATTTTCACACTTTGCTGCAGTCATGATAACTACATTTCTTTTTTTTTTTTTTTTTTCTGAGACGAAGTCTCACTTTGTTGCCCAGGCTAGGGTGAAGTGGCACAATCTCAACTCACTGCAGCCTCCGCCTCCCGGGTTCAAACAATTCTGCTGCCTCAGCCTCCCGAGTAGCTGGGATCACAGGCATGCACCATCACACCTGGCTAATTTTTATATTTTTAGTAGAGACGGGGTTTCACCATGTTGGCTAGGCTGGTCTTGAACTCCTGACCTCAGGAGATCTGCCCACCTCGGCCTCCCAAAGTACTGGGACTATAGGCGCTGCCACCATGCCTACTGGCTAGGCATGGTAGCTCACACCTGTAATCCCAGCTACTCAGGAGGCTAAGGCAGGAGAATCGCTTGAACCCGGGGACAGAGGTTGCAGTGAGCCGAGATCGCGCCACTTCATTCCAGCCTGGGCAAAAGAACGAAACTTTGTCTCCAAACCAAAAAAAAAAAAAAAAAAAAGACATAAAACAACTACAAATCAAAGCACATTTTATCTCCATAAAGTGAAGAGCAAAAAAGTAGGGCTGTTAGCCTTATAAAAACATAATTTTCTTAACGAAAAAAATGTTACTAGCTCAGTGAACAATGGCTTCCTTTATAAGAAAACTGGGAAAATATCATTGTTTTGTAACTTTTTCCCTTTAACTCTCAATCTTGCTGGCTATCCTTAAACTAAACCTGTTTATTATCCTGTAAGGTGAAACTTTTATTTCCCATCTTACCTTCCTTGAGTCAAGGAGTTTCTTCAGCATTGTCAAGGTAGATTTAAAACAAAAGTTTAAAATCCTCTATTTCAGACAAAGATCAGCCAACAACAATGAAAAGCCAACTATTTACTTAGTTTTCTTTCATTTCTGATACTTAACCTTACATTCTTCTATCTAATTTATTCAATGGAGCATTTCCCCATACTATGTCTTTCCTTCAAGTAGTGTCCATCGTTTCCTAGCGTTCCTAAAAAGTTTGTTGTCCCCAAAATGTTATGTTATGCTGCTTTTCCAAAAAGCGTATGTTGTCTCCTAAGATCAATCTCTGTAAACATAGCCCAAATCCCAGTTCTTGATGGCTTTTACACCGAGCTGTTTTCAGGTCCACCGCCTGCTCTGGGCTCAGCCAAGTTGGCTCAGTATTGTATGTGCCTAAAGTTGCCTGGAGACATACTGGTGCCAGGAACAAACTTCAGGCATTTCAGACTTCATTGTTTATTTTTAAAGTCCATATTCCTTTTATTTAAGAACTCTTCTTCCTCTCTCTTCTCCCAAAAAATCATTCAGCTTTCAAAACAGGGCTCATTCTAGAGCCACAAAGTCTTGTTTACCCTGGAAACTTGGCCAGCAGGTTTTGAATTCTGAACAGTATGCCCTACTTAATGGGAGACGTTAGAAGGAGAGAAAATCACTTTCCCAGAAGTGTGCAGCTAAAATTCTAACTAATCTACTTTTAAAATTTGAAGTGATTTCTTCCTTCCTTATTTTATTATAAGGAAGGCTGAAGACCATTGGTGATGACTTTCTAAAGCAGTCCAGGCCTGTTTTTGTAAGCACGTTGTCTCTTGCTGAAGGCCTTCGTCCTCGCTCTAGTCTTTAGTGCTTCCTACTTTTGTCCATTCACCAGTAGTTCATATTATATTTGAAAGGAAATTTTGATGAGATACTTGCTGTACTGTATTAATTGGAAGTATATGTCAGCTCTGAAGAGACTGATGATTTCCTTCTTGGCGTTCTGCTTGTGATTGTAGATGATATTACCAAGTAAATATTGGATCCCTGCATTTGGCAACAGCCCCCAATTATAAACATACTCCAGATGTGATTGAAATAATCCAAAGTATGATCTAACAATGAAAAGTGTAAATATGAATGTAACTTTCCCCACAACTATTTTGCTTAATATAAATAAATAATTTTAGAAAGACTTAAAGAAACCCCAGATACAATCTAGGCTCTCTTTTTCCATGAAACGGAAGCATTAAGTATCACCATTGAATTCTTATTTCTCCCATTTTTCCATAAAGATGTTTAAAAACTTCTTCCACTTGGAGTTTATCAGATGCCTAAACAGTTCTGTCTGTTCCAACCGTGTCTGCCTTAATAACAATTATATTCTGCAGTTTGTCACCTTGCTATTAATTCTAATTCTCTAATAAAAGACCCTTTCTTGGGGTTTTATCGTGATATATAATATCTAAAGTCCAGATCCCTTAAGATTTTTCTCTGTGCAATTTTCTTTTTCAGCTCAGAAAATGGAGAAAGCTAAAGAACTTCTTGCCCTGTAATAGCCTCTTTCTATCGAAAAAAACTGCTAAAGAGCCACATCTTAAAAGAGCATGTCAATCATCCCCCAAGCACCTTCTTTTCTGTCATATTTTCTCTCTTTAGTTCTCTGTGGTGCCATCTTGACAACATACATTATCTTTTTCCAAAACTTCAAATCTGCTTGTTCTTTTATTTTTATAATGTCATATTATTTTCTTAGGATTTTAAGTATTTATATCAAGTCTTCAATTATTTTTAAATGTCTGTTTTGAGTTCTCTTTGATATTATTGTTGTGGCAATATTATGAAGTTCTTGGGCTCTAATCCCCCTGTTGCAATGCCTGCTGGTTCTTGCTGATGGTAAACGGTTTCTGGGGCCACCACAACATATATACACTGTAGGGGCTCTGTTCTCATCATCCTCCATGTGCCCTTGCTGCGTGCAACACACAAGTTAAGAAGACATCTATGGTGTGCCTAATGGGTTCTGCCTTGTTTTATACATTTTTATCAGTAACTTATCTTTAATAGGGGTATTTTTTTCCTGTGGGAATCTCAGTAGAAATTGCTCTCCTGTTTTACATGAATTGTGTCAAGCATTCAGAGGGAATTATCAGGTATCAGGTATCAATTTTTTTTTTTTTTTTTTTTTTGTTTGAGAGAGAGAGTCTCACTCTGTCTGGCCCAGGCTGGAATGCAGTGGTGCGAATCTTGGCTCAATGCAGTTTCTGCCTCCCAGTTTCAAGTGATTCTCCTGTCTCAGCCTCCTGACTAGCTGGGACTACAGGCATCTGCCACCACACCCAGCTAATTTTGTATTTTTAGTAGAGATGGGCTCTACTAAAGATGTTGGCCAGGCTGGTCTCAAACTCCTGACCTCAGGTGATCCACTCGCCTTAGCCTCCCAAACTGGGATCCCAAGCTGGGATTACAGGCATGAGCCACCATGCCTGGGCCAGGTATCAATTTTTAAATGATTATTTCTTTTAAACAATGGAGGTTTCTGGACCCCTCAGGCGTTATCAACTCAATCATCAAATCTGTGCAAGGTGCAAGGCAGTTTCAGTTTTTCAAGAGACTTCTCAGAAGTGACTCAAGCTTACTTTTCATTTTCTTAAGTAGGTAAATGATTGTTTTCCTTTTGCCTTTCTCTCACTGAAAGCACACCCCCTCAGGGGTTCCTACTTTATATAGAGTCTCAGCCACAATAGGCAACTGTAAGTAAACCCGAGACTCCTCTCCTGTGCTCACATGGTTGTTTACCCCAAGTCCCTAGGTCAGTAGAAACTTTATATCCTGATCCTTACCCGCATGAAAAAAGACAGGCAGCTACCTGTATTGATCCATATACTCAGCACACTGCTTTCAGATCCCTTCTCATTTTTTGCACAGGAAATTTCCTGGTTTTTCTTATAAACCAAGCTTTGTATTAAAAGTAGTTTTTGTTTTATTTTATCTAGTATATCTGGTGCTACAAGTACAAAAGATGTGTATACTTTACGAAAGGAAAGATACAGATGATAAATAACATTATGTCATCTTTCCAGAACCAAAAATGTTATATTGTTGAAATTTTAAGAAAAAATACTCCATACCACATACAAAACTTAACACTAAATGAACCATAGGTCTAAATGTGAAACATAAAATCATAAAATTTTTAGAAGAAGACAGGAGAAAAATCTCTGTGATGTTGACTTAGGCAAATTTCTTAGATAAGACACAAAAAGCATGAACAAAAATTTTAAAAGAAGATAAAATGGACTTTATCACTAAGCATAAAAAGCATGAACAAACATTTTAAAAGAAGATAAAATGGACTTTATCAAAATGAAAATTTTCTGCTTTTCAAGACATTCTTAAGAAAATGAAAAGACTATTTTTCTCAGGGGAAAAACAGAAAATGAAAAGACAAGCTACAGACTGAGTGAAAATATTTACAAATCACATGTTTGCCAAAGGACTCGTATCTAGAATATATAATATATATAAGACATATATATGTAGTGAGTCTCATGACTCACTAAAAAAAAGTAATCTAATTTTGAAAATGGGCAAAAGATGTGTACCATTTCACTTTGTTCAAAGTTTCACTTTGTCAGTGAAAATATACGGATGATAAATAACATCATTAGTCTTTAGGGATGTGAAATTAAAGCCACGAGGAGATACTACCACACACTTGTCAGAATGACTACAATTTTTTAAAACCTGACAATACCAAATGTTGACAAGGATGTGGAGCCACAGGAACTCTTATACACCCCCGGTAGGAATATGAAATAGTACAGCCATCCTGGAAAACAGTTTGGCAGTTTCTTATAAAGTTAAACATACAATTAACCTATGATCCAGCAATTCTATTCCTACGTATTTACCCAAGAGAAATGAAAATATGTGACCACACAAAGACTTACACACAAATGCTTATAGCAGCTTTACTGTTTGTTACGGGTTGAATTACCCCCTGTTCCCCAATTAATATGATGAAGTCCTAACCCCAGTACCTCAGAATGTGACCTTATTTGGAACTAGGGTGGTTACAGATATAATTAATTAACATGAAATCATACTGGAGTAGAGTGGGCTTTTAATCCAGCATGACTGGAGTCTTTTTAAAAGGAGAAATGTGAACACAGGCACAGATACAGGGAGCATGCCATGTAAACATACAGATAGCCAGAGAGAGAGAACGGGAAGAGATCCTTCTTCCCTCATGACCTACAGAAGGAACAAACTGGTGGTCGTACGAAGGCTGCGCACAGCGAGCGGAGCCAGGGTCTGGACTGCAGCGCGTGCCCCGAGCTCTCCACCTCCACCTCCCGCCGCCCGCCAGCGGAGGCAGCCCAAGCCCAGCCCGCAGCCCCAGCAGCAGCGCCATGGACGGGTGGACGCCTACACTGACAACCTCATGACTATGGCCAGGTGGACGCCTACATCAACAACCTTATGGCAGAAGTCCCTTCCGTCTGTCAGGACGCGGCCATCGTGGGCTACAAGGACTCGTCCTCCATCTGGGCCGCCCTCTCCTCGAAAACCTTCGCCAGCATCACGCCAGCTGAGGCTAGTGTCCCAGCTGGCAAAGACTGGTCAAGTGTTTTTGTGAATAGGCTGACGCTTGGGGGCCAGAAATGTTCAGTGATCCGGGACTCACTGCTGCAGGATGGGGAATTTTGCATGGATCTTAGTATACCAAGAGTACCGGTGGAGCCCCCACTTTCAATGTCACTGTCACCAAGACTGACGCTAGTCCTGCTGATGGGCAAAGAAAGTGTCCACGGTGGTTTGATCAACAAGAAATGTTATGAAATGACCTCCCACTTTTGGCGTTCCCAGTACTGCCTTCGTCCCTCTCTTGCCCTTCACCGCCCCCTACAGCTTTGCATCCCCCTTCCCTACCCATACACCATTTTATTTGGGGGACCATTATCCCACACCCCTTATTGCTGCCAAAACCACGTGGGCTGGGGGACAGGGCTGATGCCCAGACACGTCCCCCTACCCATACCCCTCCTGTGTGTGGTTGGAAAACTTTTTTGGGGGAATTTTTTTTTCTGAATAAAAAAGATTCTACCAAAAAAAAAAAAAAAAAAAAAAACAGGAACAAACCTTGCTGGAACCTCGATTTTGGATTTGTAGCCTTTAGAACTGTCAAACAGTATATTTCTGTTGTTTAAGCTACCCAGTGAGTGGTACTTAGTTAGGGCAGCACTAGCAAGTTGATATAATTAGTCCAAAATTGAAGACAGCCCAATGTCCACTAACCGATGAAAACACATTATGGTACCTCTATGCTGTGAAGTATGGCTTATTAATACAAAGAAACAAACTACTTGTAAGTGCAACAACATGGCTGCCTCTCAAAAGCACTCATTCCAGTTGACATAAGCCAGCAACAAAAGGCTACAGTCTATATATGTTTTTATTTATATGACATTAAAGAAAAGGCAAAACTGTCAAGACTAAAATAAGATCAGTGGTTGCCAAGGGCCGGTAACTAGGGGGAGGGAATTGGCTACAAAAAGGCACTAAGGAACTTTTAGGGGCAAAGGAATATTCTGTATTTTGATTATGGTAGTGGATACATTATTGTAGATATTGGTCAAAACACATACACCTAAAATGGGTGAATTTTAGATGTAAATAATCCTTCAATAAACCTGACTCCTAAAAATTATATTACAAAAAATATAAAGATGGAAGCCAAAATATCATATATTCTCATCACCTAAATATAATCACTATGAACATTTTGCTATATTTAAATCTAGCTTTTATATAGATAATATATATTTAAAAGTATAGGGTGACATTGTATATCTAGTTTTATAATTTACTTATTTCATTTAACAAAATATTGTAAATAACAATATTATTCTGAAATTTTACATCTGACTATTTATTTCATAGGGTCTAGATATGCTGCAGTTTCTTCAACCAATGCCCTGTTGTTGAAAACTGGGGGTTGCTGGGTGCAGTGGGTCACATCTGTAATCCCAGCACTATGGGAAGCAAAGGTGGAAGGATTGCTTCAGCTGAGGAGTTCAAGACCAGCCTGGGCAACATAGAGAGACCTTGTCCCTACTAAAAATTTGAAAAACAAAATCAGCCGGGCATGGTGGCACATACCTGTAGTCCCAACTACTTGGGAGGCTAAAGTGGGAGGATCACTTGAGCTCAGGATGTCGAGGCTGCAAGGAGCCGTGATCCCACCACTGCACTCCAGCCCAGGCGACAGAGTGAGACTCCGTCTCAAGCAAACAAACGAACAAACACCTGTGGGTTTCTCTGCAGTGTTTTGCAATAATAATGCTTCAATCAGTCTCTTTAAAGCTTAGTTGCTATTTAATCTATAAAAATGGAATCATGATTTTTGTTAAACAATAGAGATATCATATATTAAAATTATTAATTTAAAAAGTAATCCATTTCTTAATAGAATATATCCCATTGCTATACTTTTTTTTTTTTTTTTTTCAGAGACAGGGTCTTACTCTGTAACCCAAGTTAGAGTGCAGTGGCTGGATCATAGCTCACTACAGCATCGAACTTGAACACCTGGGCTCAAATGATCCTCCTGCCTCAGCCTCCCATGTAGCTGGAACTACAGGCGCATGAACCACCGCACCCAGCCCCCATTACTACATATTTTTGAGAGTTGTCCTCTTTTTGACTTATACTTTCCTGTGGCAGAATTTAGAGAGGCTGAGTAGTATAGTGAAATAACATAGGTGCCGGAGCCATGGGACTTGGGTTTGTGCTGAGTAATGAGAAAGCACATTAGCTTTCTCATCTGTAAACTGGTGAGCTTCTCTCTTGCCTACCTCCACTACAGACGGGCTGTAAACGCTAAATAATTGCTTTATCATTCTCCTTTGCTGTAAGGATGGCCAGGTGACACAGTTCTGGCCAATGAAAAGTCTGTTGAGAGGGCCAGGTGTGGTGGCTCACACCTGTAATCCCAGCACTTTGGGAAGCCAAGGCAGGAAGATTGTGTGAGTCCAGTAGCTTGAGACCAGCCTTGGCAATATAGCGAGACCCATCTCTACGATAAAAAAAAAAAAAAAAAAATTTAATTTAGCTGGGCATAGTGGCATATTTCTAAAGTCCCAGCTTCTCAGGAGGCTGAGGTGGGAGGATCACTTGAGCTCAGGAGTTCGAGGCTGCAGTGAGCTATGATCACACCACTCCACACCTGCCTGGGTGACAGAGTGAAGCCCTGTCCCTAAAAAAAAAAAAAAATTTAGAAAACAAAGTCTGTTGGGAAACCTTTTGCCTTTTAATAAAAGCAAAGATGCCCTGGTTTCTGCTCCTTCCCTTCCTCCTCCTTCCAGTTGTGAACACAAGTGTAACAACTGGAGCAGCTGTCCCACAGCCAGGTGACATTCATGAGTGTAAGTGGCTAACATGGTAAGAGTGGTGACGTGGAAGGTCTAAGAGGCCTGGATCCTTGAAGACACTGTTGGTCCTCCCGCACCAGTCCCAGAATGCCACCTCCAGGCCTCTTTTGAATGAGGAAAACAACCTCCATCTGTTTAAACCAGGTTTTCTGTTACTTGTAGGTTAAAGATATTACAGCTAATATACCAATTATTGTGAAGGCAAATGAGGTATATACAGGACAGTGCTTTATAAAATGGGAACCAATGTATTGCTGAACAATTAAATATAAAATTAGGCCGGGCGCGGTGGCTCACGCCTGTAATCCTAGCACTTTGGGAGGCCAAAGTGGGCGGATCATGAGGTCAGGAGATCGAGACCATCCTGGCTAACACAGTGAAACCCCGTCTCTACTAAAAATACAAAAAAATTAGCCAGGTGTGGTGGCGGGCGCCTGCAGTCCCTCAAGTTCAGCTACTTGAGTTCAGCTACTCAAGAGGCTGAAGCAGGGGAATGGCTCAACACGGGAGGCAGAGGTTGCAGTGAGCCGAGATTGCGCCACTGCACTCCAGCCTGGGGGACAGAGCCAGACTCTGTCTCAAAAAATAAACAAAATAAAATAAAATAAAATAAAATAAATAGCAGGCTGACTGGCCAGGCACGGTGGCTCACACCTATAATCCCAGCACTTTAGGAGGCTGAGGCAGGAGGGTCACTTAAGCCCAGGAATTTGAGACTAGCCTAGGCAACAGAGTGAAACTCCATCTCTATAAATTTAAAAAAAAAAAAAAAAAGTTTTTTTTAAATGTTGTCTTTCTATTTGTGATCTGTTTTTTTTCTCTCCAAGCTTCTCATTCATCTAGAGTTTATATTACATTTCCTATACTCTTTCAACATTATTTTCAATTGTATAATGCTGTGGTTATTTTTTAAAATGTATATAATTAAACCAAAATATTCTGCGCATTTTTTTTTAAATACGAAGATTTAGTTGTCTTATTCAGAGAGATGTGTTGTAAAACAGTACCATGCCTGTATCATTTAGATGATCAGATACCTTTAGAAGAGTCAGATATCCCAAGTGACTGCTTCCAAGTGCATTACTTTCCTGAGCTAGGAATTTTCATTCCAATTCACTAGATAAGAAGTGTTGGAAACAAAGGTTGATTATGTTTTCAGGATACAGACCCCCACATATATTGTAATTCATGTTAAACATGAAAAAGACTTGGAGCAAGTCACTAGCCCCTAAATCTTGGTTTTCTTACTTGTAAAAAGGGGATGTATACAGACTTACCCGAAAGGATACTATAAACATGATTAACTAATGTCAATAAAGCACTTGGGTATTATATTTACTGGGTGCTGGTGACACAGAAGCTTAGCTTCCATACCAGAATAGGCATCTGTCTACCTCTTCATTCCTAGGCACAGCAGTTCAGATGCCCTGTTTTTAAATTACCACCCATTGTGTGAGCTTGGATAAAGTGTCACTTTTTCCTCTGTAAAATATTATGATAATAATAGTACCTACTTTATAAGAGTGTTATGAAAGATTAGTGAAGCAATCCTGGTAAAGTGCTCAGCGTGGCTCCTGGCACATGGATGTGCCTAATAAATGTCAGCTATTATTAGCGTCATAACTTGTGCCTTTTCTGCTCTGTTGGCTCTTTCCTTCTAGCATATAAACACCTTAAGTTTTTTCCACCTAAAATAAATAATATCCCTTCGATATTACCTTTTATTTCTTTTTCTCCTTCAATTTATTTTTCTCTGGTCATATCCTCCACTTCGGCTTTGGCCACATACACATAGCCAACGTCAATGACTAAGGAGTCAGTAATATTCACCTGACCAAGGTGTAGGAGCAAGGAAAGCATGTGGCCTAGAAGAAGCGCATGAGGTTATGAGCCAGGGTGTCATCTGTTCAAATCTTGGCTCTGCAACTTTCTAGCTGTGTGACCTTAGGCAAATTTCTTATCATCTCTGAACTTCAGCTTTCTCACCAATAAGCAAGAGATAAAAACATCTGCCTTGCAGGACTGCAGTGAGGTTAAAACGCATAATGCACATAAAGTATACAGCACAATGCAATGCACGGTAAGAAATAATTATCACCAAAAATATAAAGTTCATTGCAACTTGCAATCTTGTTGAGGTGATAAGACTGATGCATGAAAAATGATTTGAGAGCAAGTTGAGAGGTGTCTGTCGCCGCCTTTAAGAACAAAGAGGGAGTGTGTGTTGAAGCCTTTGACTTCACTGAAAAAAATAAGTTATTAAAAAAACAACTTTGTGCCGGGCATGGTGGCTCATGCCCAGGATCTCCCAGCACTTTGGGAGGGCAAGGTGGGCAGATCACCTGAGATCAGGAGTTCGAGACCAGCCTGGCCAACATGGTAACAACCCACCTCTATTAAAAATACAAAAATTAGCCAGGTGTGGTGGCCCATGCCTGTAGTCCCAGCTACTTGGGAGGCTGAGGCAGGAGAATCACTTGAACCTAGGAGGCAGATTCCTAAAAGAGTGCAGAATCAACACTAAATGTTGCAGAGAAAAGCATATAAACTATTTTTAAAATTTTAATCCAAAGTTATATTTAACTTGGGTCCTATTATGTGACTTGGTCACATTATGTTCTTTGTTTATTTGTTTGTTTTTGTTTTTAGCAGATTTACCTTTTCAATTCAGTCTTGCTGGTGCTAATAGCAAAAATCATTCTGAATTTCCTGAGCATAGGCTGGCTAGATTCTGCAAGACGAGGAGCTCGGTAGGGAGCTAGCTGGACCGGAACTATAACCACAGATAATCTGCAATGCACACAGTTCCCAGGAGGAGGCTCAGAGGCCACTGACATGAAGACATCTCCTGATTTTCCACATCGGATGTTATTTCACTTTTACATAGACCAAAGAGCCACAGAGAAGATAGCTCTTTCTGTTGAGATAATCCCCTCCCCAGCCTTAGAATTGGATCTAACCTACCCGAACTGGATTTTTTAAAGGACACACTGTTCTCACGTAAAGCCAAATTGCTAACTTAGAGTGACTGTGTGTGATTGCCTCCTTGGCTGTCTCTCATCATTTAATTTTGCTAGTGGGAGATCACAGTTCCATCTTCAAAAACAAATTATATTGTAATGCTTTCTTAATTAAAAACCCTTTGAGTCATGCTTACTGAAATCTGTTACAAGGATTTAACTGATCTGCAGGGAAGAGATTTTCTGTTCTCTGTGGAATTGAAGAACTTAGAAAGGAAATGAATAGATGAAAATGTTCCAGTCATGAAATCCTTCCCTTTAATAATACTTGCCACAATGAAGTATTATCTACTGGTAAGTTTACTTAACTTCAGTCAAATCAGAAGAACTAACCAGTCGCTCAGAGAGCCCAGGCCCTGGGGAAAAGTTGCGTTCATACCCAGCTCCTATAGTTACCAACGTTTTTCTTTGAGATGTAGAAACTGAATTTCCTTAACAGTAACATGGAGAAAATATGAACCATCTAGTTGGGTGGTTGAAAGAATGATAGATATTACATGTGCCTTCACGTGTGAACATACGTTTTAGGAACAAGAAACTATTCAATGAGGTAAAGCAATATTTTATCTATTTGTGAACTTTCCCAAAAGCCAAAAGGTTTTGCCTGGGAGGCAGAGGTTGCAGTACATCTTCACACCCCCCAAGTCAGTCCACATTTCTGGCTAGGGACACTTTCCAACATGTTACTCTTCAACATGGCACTCTGAGCCTCTGACTACCCCTCCACTGAGTACTGACCACTTAATGATAGATTGAAAATAGTCTTGATTCCATACCAAAGACAGCAAGTAGATTATGCTTGGTCAGTAATTTAAAAACTTTTAATGTATGAGAAGCTATTGTAAACATCAAAATATTTTACATAACCCCACTGGAGTACCTGTTAGACTTTTAATATGTATTGATTGAAAAAATTTACGGCTGGGCATGGTGACTCATACCTGTAATCCCAGCACTTTGGGAGGCCGGGGCTGGTGGATTACCCGAGGTCAGGGGTTCAAAGCCAGCCTGGTCAACATGGAGAAACCCCGTCTGTACTAAAAATACAAAATTAGCTGGACATAGTGGTGCATGCTTATAATCCCAGCTTCTTGGGAGGCTGAGGCAGGAGAATCACTTGAATCTGGGAGGCAGAGGTTGCAGTGAGCCGAAATCGCACCATTGCACTCCAGCCTGGGCAACAAGAGTGAAACTCCGTCTCAAAAAAAAAAAAAAGAAAAGAAAAAGAAAAAACGTATATTCACGCATGGCCTGCGCAATAAAGGCTCCAGGCTCTAACACCTGCCCAAAGGGAACACCTGTTCATCTTTTCTTCTCCCATTCGCCGCCACAAATACAGTCTTTGAGTGCATTTAAGAAAAAAGTATATTTTTCTTTTTTGATGCAAGCCATGAGAAGCATTTTCTCATAGAAAAGTGTAAACGGGTCAGGCGTGGTGGCTCAAGCCTGTAATCCCAGCACTTTGGGAGGCTGAGACGGGCAGATCACGAGGTCAGGAGATCAAGACCATACTGGCTAACATGGTGAAACCCCATCTCTACTAAAAAATACAAAAAAACTAGCCGGGCGAGATGGCGGGTGCCTATAATCCCAGCTACTCAGGAGGCTGAGGCAGGAGAATGGCATGAACCCGGGAGGCGGAGCTTGCAGTGAGCTGAGATCCGGCCACTGCACTCCAGCCGGGCGACAGAGCAAGACTCCGTCTCAAAAAAAAAAAAAAGTGTAAATGGTAAGGAGAGCCCTAGGAAAAAAAAACATAAAAGCCTATTTTACCTATGCTGTTGCTATGTGGCCACCATGTACACTATTATTTTTCCTATATGTGAGTGAGAAGGGAAGCCCAAGTCATTAGGAAGTTGTCTCCATCTTCCCTTTATCTCTTTTCACCCCACAACCTTTACCGACAACCCTGGAAATATCTTTTCCATGCCTAGCACAGTGTCAGGCACACAGAAGGCCCAAGCATGTTATTGAATGTCCCACACTTTTTACCTCCATGGTAAGAAACATACTGCCTAAACACAGTGAGAAAGAGATTACTTTTAGGCACTGAACTACAGTTGATGATTATCCTTTGCCTACCCACATCTCCTTCTAAGGGATTCTTCTTTGCCTACAGATCTTTCTGCTCTAAACAGGCCCTCATCCCTCTCCATAAAACATAATTTCATGCATCAAAGTTGAGTTTCTGTCCCAGGGCAGTGCTTCAGTTGCCTACTGGACAACTTCCTGCTGGTATGGTCACTTGAAAGAAGGAGCTCAGCCAATAAGCGCTCTTCTAAGAAGGGGTTTGGGAAACACAGAAGCTGGGTCAGTTAACGGAGGAAATGAGCTGAAAGGTCACATGGGGGAGGTAGGCTCAGGGCTGGGGTGGCCATCAGGGACTACAGCTGAAGTCAGCAGCTAGATATTGGTGAAGTGGAGAATGGAGTTGATGCTGAGAAACATTCTGGAAACCAAAAATAAAATTCTAAGCCCTACAACTAGCTGAACGGGACCACGGGGATTCCAAAGAAACCTGAAAAACTAACCTGAACTAAAACCACCGGAAGGAGGAGTCAGACATGCTTTATTATACCCTCCTCCCTTTAGAATTTAGACACAACTGACCAACATTAACATTAAAACACAGATCTTAAGACCTACCAAATGAACTCTTTAGCAATAAGATACCAAAATCCAACCTGACTCTAGTATAGCATCACATGACAGATAAAGAAGGAAATCAAAATATTTTACCCCAAAATATGTTTCTTTGCCACATTTTGGAATGACTATTTGCATCTGTAAAGAATCTCAATTAATGTAACTAGGTATTTCCCCTTCCAGGTCCTCCCAACCCCAAAGAGATTAACTAAATCTGGCACCATTTAAGGTCTGAAAAGAGACATTTATCATCTATTCTTTCTAAAGCCTGCTACCTGGAGGCTTCACCCATAACAAGAACCTTGGCTTCCACAACCCCTCTTATGTTAATCCCAAGTATTTCCTTCTGCTGACTTCAACTTTAGGGAAAGCTTAACTCTTTTAACTAATTGCCAATCAGGAAATCTTTTAATTCCACCTATGACCTGAAAACCCTTACTCCCTTGGGTCTGGGCCAACCTAGTGTGTACCTCACTTGTATTGATTGGTGTCTTATATCTCCCTAAAATGTATAAAACCAAGCTGTTACCCAACCACCTTGGGCACGTGTTCTCAGGACTTCTTGAGGCTGGGTCATGGGTCATGGTACTCACATCTGACTCAGAATAAATCTCTTCAAATATTTTATAGAGTGTGGATTTTCTTGTCAACAAGAACCATGCTGAGTGAGACTTTGCAGCTCATAAGAGACAGGGAGAATAGTGGACTTGACCTTTTTTGAAAGGCCAGTTTCTGTTTTGGTTTTGGAGAATACTTACTATATTACACAAGGAGGTGTTTGGGTCATGGGTGTGGATCCCTCATGGCTTGGTGCTATCCTAGGGATAGTGAGTTCTCACATGATCTGATAATTTAAAAGTGTGTGGCACCTCCCCCCACCCCACTCTCTTTCTCACTCCTGCTCCTGCCATGTGAGATTCCTGCTCCCTCTTTGCCTTCTGCCATGAGTATAAGCCTCCTGAGGCCTCCCTAGAAACAGATGCTGGTGCTATGCTTCCTGTACAGCTTACAGAACTGTAAGCCAATTAAACCTCTTTTCTTTATAAATTATCCAGCCTCAGGCATGTATTTATAGTAATGCAAGAATGGACTAAACCCCCCCTTCACCATCACACTCTTTCCCATTTCCCTAAAGAAACTTGAAACATTTTCCTCAAGAAACTCTGTACCTTGGAAGTAAGATGGGAGAAGCTCTGTGCTGCACCTAAAGGACATTACTGCTGGCAGCCTTTGCAAAGACTCAGAACCAGTCTGTAGCTGCCCTCAGGTTGGCCCAAGACTCGACCAGCGCTGGGTCTCCCCACAGCTGCTCATAGTTTCCACTCTGGCCCTGTACAGCATAGGACACGTAATCCCACACCATTGGGCAAGTCCGAAGCAGATGTCCTGCATATGTTTGGGCAAATCTAGTCCTCAAGTTGTTAGTCAATAGATTGGGTGAAAGAAAAATATCTGAAGAGTCTCCATAAAGTTCTCTTTTTTTGGTTTTTTTTTTTTTTTTTTTTTTTGAGACAGAGTCTTATTCTGTCGCCCAGGCTGGAGTACAGTGGTGCAATCTCGGCTCACTTCAACCTCAGCCTCCTGGGTTCAAGTGATTCTCCTGCCTCAGCCTCCTGAGTAGCTGGGATTACAGATACCCGCCCCCATGTCTGGCTAATTTTTGTATTTTCAGTAGAGACGGGGTTTTGCCATGTTGGCCAGGCTGCTCTCAAACTCCAGACCTCAGGTGATCCGCCCGCCTTGACCTCCCAAAGTGGTAGGATTACAGGCATGAGCCACCACGCCTGGCCTAAAGTTCATTCTTGAGGGCTTTCCTACAGCAGCATAAAATTTAGAAATTAGATGGCATTAGAAGGCTGTATTTCAGCTATATGATCAGCTATATATATAGTTACTGGGAAAATTGTCAGTACCAAAATGGAGTCGCTTATATCAAATCCTAACAAAATAGAGTCACGAGGCCAAGAGGAAAGGGCCCTCACACACATATACCCTATAACAGGAACTGTGACAAGACTTTTCCAACTGAACTTTCCTGTTAAGCCACTTCTATGAAGACCCTTTTGTAGCCATAGCCAGTACCACCAACGAACAAACGCCACTACCTGCAATAAATCCCTATAACCTATGATATTTGTTTCCAAACAGTTTACGTGGACTTCTCCTTTTTGCCTTTAAAAGTTTCCCCTTGCTTAAACTCCTCAGATGCACCAGGGGTTTGCCATATAGCACACATATCCCGAATTACAATCCCTTGCTATTCCTGAATAAACTCTTTGTTTTGGGGAGTTGATCATGCTGTAGCTCATTTTAGGGTGACTCTCTCTCTCTCTCTCTCCATATATATATATGTGTGTGTGTGTGTGTATGTATAGTCATATATATAGTATATATGTGTGTATATGTTTAGATATATATATATAGTTTTTGTTTATATATATATACACACACACACACACATATAGCTATGTGGACTATCTATGTGACCTTAAATAAATCAGCTAATTATTCTGATCCACAGTTTCTCCACTTGTAAAGGAAGAATTCTGATCTTTATTCAGTTTACATCAGGGCTATCGTGAAATGAAATGAGATAAGCAATATGAAAGTGTCCTATAAACTGTCTAGCCTCCATTCAGATGTATGTCTTTGGCAGGATGATAAAGAATCAGGAAGAAGGAGTATCCATGTTAGCAAAGTGTCCAGGCTGTGTCTGCTCTTATATTAGTGACCGACGTTGCTCCTGACAGAAGCTATTCTTCAGGAAACATCACATCTAATATGGTAAATCCATCAAACAGGAGCTAAGAAACAGGAATGAGATGGGCACTTGTCCAAGGAAAAATGCCAGGAGAGCAAATAATGATGAAAACTAAACTTTTCCCTTTGTTTTTAATTTCAGGAAAAAAATGATGAGGACCAAAAGTCAATGAATAAGGAAAACAGCTCAGAGAAAAAGATGTTTCTAAATTGGTCATTAAGTATTTGTTCCTTGGGAAGAGACCTCCATGTGAGCTCGACGGAAAAATGGGAAAAATGTCAAAAGCATGATCTGATCAGATCCCAAAGTGGATTATTATTTTAAAAACCAGATGGCATCGCTCTGGGGAGGCAAGTTCAGGAAGGTCATGTTAGCAAAGGACATAACAATAACAGCAAAATAAAAATTCCCCAAATGCAGGAGGAAAATGGAAACTGGGAAAGCTTTCACAACTGGGTGATTAGGCAGTTGAGCATGTTCGCAACACCTCCCATCTATATCTGGGAACACAAAAATTGACTGGGCTAAGGCTGCATTTTTAAGGGAAATATGAAAAACTGAGAGCAAAACAAAAGACACGGTTAAAAGGCAACTAGAACTTTGTGAGCCTTCAAAACAGCAGTGCCCCTTGGCAGGGACCCTGAGGCATTTGCCTTTAGGAAGGCCAGTTTTCTTAAGGAATCTTAAGAAACTCTTGAAAGATCATGAATTTTAATCATTTTAGGTATAAAACAAATATGCGATGCATAATCAGTTTAGACATGAGTCACAATTTTATAAAGTCAGGCATAAAAGGATACTGTGTCCCAGCTCCGGATAGGTTAGAAATCATTAGAAATCACTGTCTCCCCTTCCTCACTTTTTCAGAATGATCTGTCATGGCCCTCACACACAGGCCCGATGTGTCTGACCTACAACCAAGTCTACAACCCAAGAGTCTCAACCATTGTTAACATGTCATCTCAGTAGGTCCCATTACAAATGCCACCTCCCCTGTGCATCCATCCCGCTCCACAGGAAGTCTCCCCACTCTAGATTTCTGCCTCACAATGTTACAGCCAGAAGCTCCATGGGGGTGAGGGTCTGTGTCTTACATATACCCGTATGCTCTACATCTCGGCTCACTACAACCTCTGCCTCCCTGGTTCAAGCAATTCTCCTGTCTCAGCCCCCCAAGTAGCTGGGACTACAGGCACACGTCCAGATAATTTTTGTATTGTTAGTAGAGATGGGGTTTCACCATATTGGTCAGGCTGGTCTTGAACTCCTGACCACAGGTGATCCACCCACCTCAGCCTCCTAAAGTACTGGGATTACAGGTGTGAGTCACTGCGCCCAGCCGAGGGTGGGTGTTTAATAATGAATGGCTTGAATGGTTTACTAAACCAACAGGGAAACAGCCAAAAGCTGTGATAATTTCAGGGATTCCTGGGATGGGGAATGGTGCCATGAGCTGCCGTGCCGAGTCCAAGACCACTGGTCCTCATCACTTCCTTCCCTCAGCCTCATTTTCAGGCTAAGTTACCATTTTATTCACCATGCTTTTGTGGTAAGCCTCCACATCATTACTGAAATAAGAGTATACATAAACTAGTTCCATTCAGGGCCATCTGTGTGTGTGTTTAGGGGAGGAGGGTGTACCCCAGAGACTCCTTGAAGCCCCCAGCAGAGGTTTCCTCTCCAGCTGGGAGAGCCCTGCAAGTACCCGGGGTCCTGGGTGTCCGGAACAAACTGCCAGCCAGCGCCACTGGTTGTTTCGGTTTCACTCTTCGGGGGCCTGTTGCTTTCTATTTCTGTGTGACCCATTCATTCATCCAGGCATTCATTGACAATTTATTGAGTATTTATAGCTGCCAGACACCAGAGACAAAATGGTGAGCAAAGCAGTCACTGCCCTACCTTCGTGGAGGTGACAGTTTCTCATGGAAGACGTGCAGAAGAAAATTAATAGCCAGCCAACTTAAACCCAGTGCTGAAAGAAGGGAAATAACCACTACCTTGAAGAACTGTGTGCAGTATCCCTTAACAGCCACAGGGCTGCAGTTGGCCTGCCTCATGTCCCATGAATGGTCCTGGTGCATCTGAGCTGGAGACTCCTTGGCTCCAGGCTGCAGAAAGGAAATGGAGATGGAAACTAGTCTAACGGAGAATCTGGAGGGGACAGTGTTTCCTCACAGGGAAAGGGGCCTCCACGTGCAGGAGAATTCCAGGAGGTGGGGGCTACAGGGATTGGGGATGCTGGGGCTGAGCAGGTGCTAAAGGCAGGAAGGTGAAAAGGGCAAGGCTGAAGCTGCCCAGACGTTCAGTGCCGTTCACGGGGTTGGGAGTTTTCCGTTGCTTCCTGTGAGCCTTTTTTTTTTTTTCTCTCTCTTTTCTCTGCTTGGAGGAGAATACGTCTATTTCATGAAGGGATGCAGTTTCATAAAGTCAGCTGTTAGAATTCCGGGGTGTGCATGGGTTTTCCTTCACGAAGGCCTTTATTTAATGGGAATATAGGAAGCAAGCTCATTTCCTAGGCCATTCATTTATGGGAGAAGTGACTGGAGTCTTTTCTTTCATGTCTTCTGGGCAACTACTCAGCCCTTTGGTGGACTTGGCTTATGCAAGACGGTCAAAAACCTTGCAATCAGGAGACTTGGTTTTCTTTCTGGTTCGGCCATGTGTTGGCTGTGAGACCATGGGCAAGTCTCTCTCCTTCCCTGGGCCACAGTCTTCTCGGCTGTAAAGACCCTTGCAGCTGTCGTGTTCGGTGAACACTTCCCTGTGATTCTCTGTGAGGGGGGATGTTGAGAGGGGAAGGAGGCAGAGCTGGAGCAGCTGAGCCACAGGGGAGGTGGAGGGGCACAGGAAGGCAGGCAGAACCTGGGCGATCCATCAGTCCTCACTGATCACATCAGACTCCAGGACTGAGAGCCACAATGCTTCAGGAAAGCTCAATGAACCCAACAGCCACATTTTCTTTCCCTAAGCATATACAATGGCATTTGCCAAGAACCAAAAAGAATGCAGAGACTAACTGGTGGTAGCTTTTGCCTGGCATTCAAAAACTGGGCCAGAGCAAGTGGAAAATGCCAGAGATTGTTAAACTTTTCATCCTGACCAGCACCCACGCAGCTCAGCAGTGACTGCTGACAGCACGGAGTAACCTGCAGAGCAGGGGAGAAGAAAAAGAGAGGGGTAGTGTATGGGCAAAAAAGACAAAGATTCATTCAAGGGCGGTGGGAACTGACCACAGGGATTATAGGCCACATGATCCCGGGTTTTAGGAGGCAGGGCTATATTGTGGGGGGAAAAAAAATCAAGGGAAGTCAGGAGACCCAATTTCTAATACTATATTTTTCCTTTACAGAGTAATTCTGAGCAAGTCACAAGGTAGTAATTGGAGGCTCTAAGATTACTTACGTTTCTCCTTATTGGAAACTCTCTTTCTTTTAAGAGAAAGAAAACATTCCTATGAGTAAAGCCAAACAGATTCAAGCCTAGATCTTGCTGACTATATGATTGGTTTTTTGAAAAATCATTTCGGCGATGTTCACTACCTGATTCAGAAAGTGAGAATAGTACCCTTTGGTCAGCTGTAAACAGACACCCATTTGTAAATGTCTCAAGTTTAGGCTTAGCTTCAGAACCAATCAAATAAGAATAGAATCTTTAGAGCAAACTGTGTTTCTCCATTCTGGAGGTGAGTCGGCCAGGGCAGATTGGAAATATTTACTTCACAAGTATTGACATTATTGTTGGTATTAACAACATGCAGTTGCTCAAATGCAAGCATTATTTTAAGTGGCTTAAAGTTACTTCCCACAGTTTTGGTATATTTATCGGCTATTGCCATTTGCTTTTGGTTTTTCTCTTTGGGTTTATTAATGTAAAGCAGGGATTATTAACCTACAGTCCAGAAAGCCTGTGAATTTGAATGGGGAAAAAATTACATTTTTATTTTTACCACCTTCTAACTAAATTTAACATTTTATTTCATTGTGAATAAAGCCATAAAGTCAAAGAGGTAATAACAGTACCTGTGATTTTGTCATTACTGATAGAAATCACAGACATTTTACACTACATTACAGTTGTTGCAGATACGTTGTAAGTGAAATATCATTTACACTAAAAACTGCTTTGAAATTAGACCTCCTGCTGGATCTTGTTTTTAACGTGTTAACAAAACATATGTTTATTTTAAATTTTTAGTATTTTGATAATTATATTTCATTATCATTTGTTTCCTTTATAATCTATATTTTATATATTTAAAAACATCTTTCTGAGACGGGTCCCCCAGGTTTCACCAGTGAGGTTCATGGCATGCACACACACACAGACACACATACGCATGCACACACACAGGGTAAGAACTGATTTAGAGACTAACATTGACATTGGTGCCTGAGACGCAAGACTGAAATTAGAAAGTTCTCCCAAAGATACACAGTTGTTTTAAAGCTAGGGGTGAGGGAGGAAATCTGCAGATTCCATAGGAATGCTCTCCCTGGAGCCTGGTGGGGTGCCGTCGTTGTGTTCTGGCTGGCTGTTATTTGTCTCTGTCCCTGCTACATGTCTTAAAGGACTTGTCTGGATCTCCACTTCCTAGCATAGTGCCTAGCACAGTGCCGGTTCTCAATGAGTTTGTAGAGTGAATGGAAATATACACTAGAAATATATCCTTGTTGAAATCAGCACACCGGTAGTCCTGTTGAATGAGGGGGACATGTGTAAGAGTGTGTGTGTGTGTATGTGTTTGTGTGTCTGTATATGTGTTTGTGTGTGTGTGTGTGTGTGTGTGTGTGTAAAACCAGGTGGGGACATAGGGACTATTATTGGGGTGTGGGTATATAAATTGGGATGTTCTTTTTCAAAAGAAACTCCAAACAGACTTCTGGAAGGTTATTTTCTAAGAATCTTGCTGGCAGTGTGAAGGCAACCCCCGCTGTGCACAGCCCCACCCGGCCTCACGTGGCCACCTCTCTTTTCCCTCATGAAGGGCTGGCTCCCCAGTATATATAAACCTCTCTGGAGCTCGGGCATGAGCCAGCAAGGCCACCCATCCGGACACCTCTCAGCACAGCAGAGCTTTCCAGAGGAAGCCTCACCCAGC
>NW_012106797.1:2065717-2068032 GCF_000951045.1 Mandrillus leucophaeus
TGTGTGTGTGTGTGTGTGTGTGTGTGTGTAAAACCAGGTGGGGACATAGGGACTATTATTGGGGTGTGGGTATATAAATTGGGATGTTCTTTTTCAAAAGAAACTCCAAACAGACTTCTGGAAGGTTATTTTCTAAGAATCTTGCTGGCAGTGTGAAGGCAACCCCCGCTGTGCACAGCCCCACCCGGCCTCACGTGGCCACCTCTCTTTTCCCTCATGAAGGGCTGGCTCCCCAGTATATATAAACCTCTCTGGAGCTCGGGCATGAGCCAGCAAGGCCACCCATCCGGACACCTCTCAGCACAGCAGAGCTTTCCAGAGGAAGCCTCACCCAGCATCTGCACTGAGGTTCTTCTGTGCACGTTGCTGCAGCTTTGGGTCCGAGATGCCAGCTGTCCAGCTGCTGCTTCTGGCCTGCCTGGTGTGGGATGTGGGGGCCAGGACAGCTCAGCTCCGGAAGGCCAATGACCGGAGTGGCCGATGCCAGTATACGTTCATTGTGGCCAGTCCCAATGAATCCAGCTGCCCAGAGCAAAGCCAGGCCATGTCAGTCATCCATAACCTACAGAAAGACAGCAGCACCCAGCGCTTAGACCTGGAGGCCACCAAAGCCCGGCTCAGCTCCCTGGAGAGCCTCCTCCACCACCAGTTGACCTTGGACCGGGCTGCCGGGCCCCAGGAGACCCAGGAGGGGCTGCAGAGGGAGCTGGGCACCCTGAGGCGGGAGCGGGACCAGCTGGAAACCCAAACCAGAGAGTTGGAGACTGCCTATAGCAACCTCCTCCGAGACAAGTCAGTTCTGGAGGAAGAGAAGAAGAGACTGAGGCAAGAGAATGAGAATCTGGCCAGGAGGTTGGAAAGCAGCAGCCAGGAGGTAGCAAGGCTGAGAAGGGGCCAGTGTCCCCAGACCCGAGACACTGCTCGGGATGTGCCACCAGGCTCCAGAGAAGGTAAGAATGCAGAGTGGGGGGACTCTGAGTTCAGCAGGTGATATGGCTCATAGTGACCTGTTACAGGTGCCCCAGGCCTCCCTACCTGCCCTTTCTCTCAGAGACTGCACAGCTAGCACAGGACAGATGAGGAAAGCACAGCGATCACCTTCAAATACTACCAGTAATTTAGCTCCTGAGAGCTTCATTTAGGTTAGTGGTTCAGAGTTCTTGTGCCCCTCCATGACAGTTTTGATAGTCTGTAGCAAAAGGAGAAATAAAAGGCCTGGGTGAGACATGTCTGCATGTGAGCAGTAGAAAGTTGCCTACTGTCCCTTTTGAAAAACACTATCCTTTTTTGAACCTTTGTTTAGATTGTTATTCATACCTTTTGGTGTTAAAATGACCTTTATTTATGAAATTATGAATAGATTTAGGAAATGATAATAAGTGGTAAGCTCTTGTTTATTTTTAAATGTTCTTCCTTGGTAAAATAAAGAAGTGGCACCTCTCTGTCAGTTTCCTCAATATGTTGTGCTGAAAGTTTTCTTACTCAGTCCAATCTGAGAACCTCTGCTTTTAAGTCACCAAATTCTTGAGATGACTGATAGGCTCTTCTGTTCATCCTGGTTCCTTCTTGCCTGAAGGTGAGTCTGCGTGTGTGTGTGTGTGTCTGTGTGTGTGTGTGTGTGTGTGTTGGGGGAGGGAGAATGCTCCTCTTATTAGCTGGGAAGACAGTATTTGTGTCACTGTTTGTGAAAGTGCGCTCCCAAATGTTCGCTGTTGAGGAAGTGGTCTAATCACGAGGAACTAAGCAAGTAAATCCAGTTGTTGGACAATTAGTTTGGATGGGTCAAAGATGTCAGTGCTAAGGAAGAAAGAAAAAAGGGGTTGGGATGGGCTTTTTCTATATGAAAGAAACTAAAGAAATGTGTTAACCAAATGTAGTGCATGAGTCTTGATTGGTGTCTTCATCCAAGGGGGAAAAAGGCTATGAGGAACAGGTTTGGGGTAACTGAGGCAATTTGAATATAGACTGCTCATTACTATGTTACTGTATTAATGTTCAGTTTCTTGGTGAGATAATGATACTGTGGTTGTGAAGGATAAAATCTTTGTTCTAAGGAGATACATGCTTAAGTACCCAGGGGTGAAGCGCCAGGATGTCTGCAATTTGCTTTCAGATAGTTGAAGAAAGACTGCAAATACATAGATAATGAGAGAAAGAAAGGTAAAACAACTGTGGCAACATATTAATAACTGGTGAATTGCAAACTGGTGAGTCTAAGTATATGGGGAGCTTATTGTACTATTCTTTCAGTCTTTCTACAGGCTTGAAAAACTTCTTTTGTGGTCATTTAACAAGTCTTTGGGGATTTATTAGAT
>NW_012106797.1:2072174-2079554 GCF_000951045.1 Mandrillus leucophaeus
TGCACAAAAGGAGTGGCTCCTGCAAGGCACAAACTGAATGGCTCCTTGCTCAGAGCCGTAAGGGCCATGGTGGGAGCCGGCAGGGAACCCAGCACCAGTCAGGCACCTTTGCTGCCTCTTCTTTGCCAGTGAGCGTGGAAGAACTGATAAGAGGATTGAGTGCACAGCCCGGGAGCTGAGAGTTTATAGGGCAACCCACTGGGACCTGAGCTCAGCCCCAGGAGTGGGTCACCACACAAAGCGGTGAGCAGCATTTTGAGGCTCTTCTAAAGCCTCCAGGAGAAATCTGGGTCCAGTCAGGAGATAGAAATCACACAGTGGGTTAAGCTGGGGAAGTTTACTTTAAAGGATTACTGACCGTGATGAAAGAGCAACTGTAGATAGAAGTGAACTCCATAGGCACCTAGGGCTGAGGGAGGGTGCCGGACAAGCTTGGAAGGGGAAGGTGAGGTTCAGCACATCAGCTAGGAGAGAAGGTGGCTGATGTGCGCAGGCCTCATCTGGTCTGCAGCTGCAATAGGTCGCCTCCCAGTGCAGGTGAGGAGGGCAACCTGCAACGCGTGGCATGGGTATGGTGGGAGTCAGGGCAGGCACAGGCAGGAGGCCTCCCGAGCACTGAGGTCCCTGTGCAGGGACTCTGGGTTCCTTGCTGGGAGGGCTGTGGAAAGGCTATGGCCAGGCTGTGGCTGTGAGGTCACAGAAGAACTTCACTCTGGGTCCGTGGCTGGGGCAGGACTCCACCAAATGTCCTCACGGTCGCACCGCCTATGGACGCAGGGCAGGAAACCTGCAGACCTTCTTCCTCCCACGATGTCCCTCCAGCGCCCTCTACTGAGATAGTTCAATATCGTGCTCACTTTAAAGCTCTTGTTCTTCAGACAGCATGCGTGCAAGGGTGCACTCAGCTCTGACAGGCAATACGTTTCTAACTGACACACCTCCTCAGCACAGGATAGAAGAGTTCACAGCTGCCATGGCCTTGGAAGACATGGGTTCAAGTCCCAGCTACACCACTTAGCTGTGTGACCTTAGGCATGTTACTTAACCTTTCTGAACCTCGGTTTCCTCATTTGCAAAACGGGATATTAACGTTCACTTTTAGGACCGTTATTTGAAAGTAGTGAGTAGCAAGCACCCAGCACAGTACTGGCTCATAAGAGACACTTAATAAGTGGTAGCGATAGTTAAACTTCATCAGGTGCTGTCTGCAGTCTCTCTCTGTCACCCAGGCTGGAGTCCAATGGTACGATCTCAGCTCACTGCAACCTTCACCTTCCAGGTTCAAACGACTGTCCTGCCTTAGACTCCCTAGTTGCTGGAATCACAGGCATGCGCCACCATGCCCGGCGAATTTTGGTATTTTTAGTAGAGATGGGGTTTCAGCATGTTGGTCAGGCTGGTCTCGAACTCCTGACCTCATGATCCACCCACTTCAGCCTCACAAAGTGCTGGAATTACAGGCGTGAGCCACTGTGCTCAGCAACTCTTATATTCTGAGAGTTGAGACAATGAAAGAAAAGAAACTTGAATTGTCCTGAGGCAGAGTCTGCAGTGATCCAAGAAAAGGTACAGATGAAAGGAAACCAGCTCAATTCAAGGAACTTGCTTAATGCCCTGATTTTGAAAAATTGTCCTGGCAAGAGTTTGCCACATCGTATAAGCCTCTGCACATTGCAGGAGGCTGGGAAGGCCAGGCAGCGGTGGGCTGCTCCTAACAGCCTGGGTGTGTGTTTTGGGCCTAAGAGAGAAGGCGTGGCAATGGGCGAGGCAGCAGCACAGAGGGAGGTTCCAGATGGTTCTGCCACCCTGTGTACAGGAAGGGGGTCACGCTCTCTTACCTCCCCCTGGCAGCACAGAAGAACAGGGAACCTCGGGCACCCTGTCCCTCTCCCCCATGGGCAGCACCAAGTCCCTGCCAGAGGTGTGTGGTGCCTGCACAGGGGGAGAAGGGAAGCAGCTGGTAGTGGTCTCAGGTTGGTCTAAGGAACCTCCATTTGATCTAGTGAATCAGTCCCTGCCCTGGATAGCCTCCTAGGCCAATGCAACCTTTAGAATGAAGAACAAAGGGGTTTCCTCATCCCCGCAGAACCTCAGATAGGGAGAAGGAGAGGCAGGGAATGAAATAGAATTTCCAGGACTCTTCAGGAGCCATTGGGATTGTCCAAGAGACTCTGGTTTCTGCAGCAGCCCAGAATAAACCCATTTTCCTTCTCGGCTATGAGGACTTTGCCAGATTATGATTTCCTTAAGGGCATGGACCAACTGTGTGTGTGTGTGTGTGTGTGTGTGTGTTTAACATAGACTAGCCTATTAGACAAACTTGTGTCTTAGACACCTGTTATCTTGAGCACCTAGCACAGCCTTCTACTCAATAGGTGCTCCAGCAATGTGACTGAAAGGATGGATAAATAGCTCTGTGGATTTGAGGCTAGGGATAATGAAAGCCTGCCATGTCCCTGGGGCTACTCCCAATTGCCCCTGGAGTTTGGAAGGCACATTGAGGATGTCCTCAGTTGTCTATACATTTTGGCTTATGAGACTTTTTTTTTTTTTTTTTTTTAAAGACAGGGTCTCACTCTGTCACCCAGGCTGGAGTGCAGTGACATGATCATGGCTCACTGCAGCCTTACCCTCTTGGACTCAAGAGCCATCCTCCTGCCTCAGCCTCCTGAGTAGCTGAGACCACAGGCTGCACCACCACACCCAGTTAACTTTTTAATTTTTTGTAGAGATGGGGTCTCGCTATGTTGCCCAGCCTGGTCCCAAACTCTTGGCCTTATGCAATTCCGCCACCTCAGTCTCCCAAAGTGCTGCGTTTACAGGCATGAGCCACTGCGCCTGGCCAGCTTATGGGTTTTAACTACTCACATGGTGCACTCTAGACTGAGGGATATCCCAGGGATGGAGGACCCACCCACCTCCAGGGCATTAACACTCTCAGGGAGGCTTGTTGAACAACTGCAGCCACAGAGGCCGGGGTGGAGAGGAGAGAAAGGTAGCTGGGATCGGGGGTAGGCAGCTGCAGCAGCTGCTGAGCTGGCTCACCGTGGGCAGCAGGGCTGTCCCTGAGAGCTAGCTGAATGTTTTCTTCAGTTCCTTCCAGGGAGAATTTTTTTCCAATACCATAATTTGTTGAAGCCGAACCCCAGCAACTCAAACAACGTACTCTGATTCCGGAGATGTGAAAATGTAAAATAATGTGTGGCTTTGATGAAATGTGGTACAACCAGAGGACTAAGACTGCTGTGGTGATCCTCTCTGCCAGAAATCTAAATTTAGGAGAGTTGAGCAAACAAATGATCAAAGGCAGAACATGTGTTCCTGACCCTCAGCTGTGTAGGCGCCCCGGCCTCAGGGGATGCACTCACTTTCTTCCCACTGTCCTGAACACCGGAGAATCCTGAGTGGGGAATAAGTTGCTCAAAGGGCAGAGAAGTGACTCAGAGGTTCAGCAAGAGAAAAGCCCAGTGTATTAAGCGTGTCTTTTTATTCTGATGCTTTGCTGTCCGGGCCTTGAAAACACTGGAGGGACTGCCCCTCCAGTTCCTACAGATAGCAAAGGACTCGCCTGGGAGCACAGCTTTCATATGCAAACCAACCAGTCCACAGCCTACAACCTGTGACCGCCTCCATCTGGCTCAAACTCAAGGCCACGGTCCCCCTGACCTAATCACCCCAGGGCCTGCTTCCAGACAATTAGAGAAAATGCCTATGACCCCAGAGCCTGCTGAAATTATTCAAACTCCCCAACCCTAAACCTGCTTACCCTGCCTCCCCTTCTCTTCCCATAGAAAGAATAAAAGCTCTTTCCCACACTTTCCCCCGGCACCCTCTTCCTCTGGAGCAACCCTGGTGCTTCCCCAGGTGGCCTCCTGGGCTTAGTGTGGCCCCCTTCCTCTAGGGATCTGTGAGTACAACAACTTGTAAAAATGATTTTTTTTTTTTAGAGCAGTTTTATGTTCACAGCAAAATCAAGAGAAAAGTACAGAGAGTTCCCAGATACTACTGGCCCCTACACGTGCACAGCCTCCCCGATTATCATCATCTCCCACCAGAGCAGTTGTTACAGCTGATGAACCTGCATCACATCACCCAAGGTCCACAGTTTAAATTAGAGTTCATTTTTGGTGTTGCGCCTTCTATGGGTTTGGACAAATGCATAGTGCCGTGTGTCCACCATTATAGCATCATACACAGTATTCATTGCCCTAAAAATCCTCTATGCCTCACCTCGTCATCCCTTCCTCACCCAAAAACTGCTGATCTTTTTACTGTCTCCATAATTTGGCTTTAACTTGCTTTTCAGTGACAATTGCCTCCTGGGATGTTGGCCTTGCCATACCTGAATACTCATCAAACCTGCGTTTTATTTGTTTTTGTGTGCACGTGATGGGTTTTTTGGGAGGTTGGAGGGGAGGACAGGGTCTCACTCTATGCCGGGGCTGGAGTGCAGTGGTACGGTCACTGCTCACCACAGCCTTGACCTCCCGGGCTCAAGTGATCCTCCCACCTCAGCCTCCCAAGTAGCTGGGACTGCAGGTACACATCACCACACCTGGCTAACTTTTTGTATTTTTTGTAGAGATGGGGTTTCACCATGTTACCCAGGTTTGTCTTGAACTCCTGGGCTCCAGTGATCTGTCTGCCTTGGCTTCCCAAAATGCTGGGATTACAGGTGTGAGCCACCATGCCTGGCCAAACTGCATTTTAAAACAGCCAAGCCTGTTCCTTGTGGCTATTGCCTCATCCTCGTATTCAAGAACTGTTGTGAGATCATAATCCTAAGCAAGAGTAGAGACATGTAGCACACTGTGATCACTTACTGTCTAACCAGTGCTGCCCACCCGCTTCCCTTCTGTATGGCGCGCCGCCCCCACCCCAAACTCCTGTAGGAACTGTGCGCACACTGCCTCTCCATTAGGCAAAACTGGTCTCAGAAAGGAATCAGGCAGAATATTTCTACTGAAAGTATAAAGCTTAATATGTTACTTCTTACAAGAATATTTGCATATAACAAGGGAAGAAACCTTAAATCATGCAGTACAGTTTTATCTTTTTTTTTTTTTTTTTAAGAGAAGGAGTCTCCCTATGTTGCCCAAGCTGGTCTTGAACAGCTGGGTTCAAGTGCTCCTCCTGTCTTGTCCTCCCAAAGTGCTGGGATTACAGACATGAGCCACAATTAAATTCTTTTTGTTGTTGTTCTTGAGACAGAGTCTTGCTCTGTTGCCCAGGCTGGAGTATAGTTGCACAATCCCGGCTCCCTGCAACCTCTGCCTCCTGAGTTCAATGATCCTCAGCCTCCTGAGTATCTGGAACTACAGGCACGTGTCACCACACCTGGCTAATTCTTGTATTTTTAGTAGAGATGGAATTTCGCGATGTTGGCCAGGCTAATCTTGAACTCCTGGCCTCAAGTGATCCTCCCGCCTTGGCCTCCCAAAGTGCTGGGATTTCAGGCGTGTGTCACTGTGCCTGGCCTCTTTTTTTGTTTGTTTGTTTGTTTGTTTTTGAGACCGGGCCTTGCTCTGTTACCCAGGCTGGGGTACAGTGGCAGGATCATAGCTCAATGCAGCCTTGAACTCCTGGGCACAAGCAATCCTCCCACATCTGCCTCCCAAGTACCTAGGACTGCAGATGCTTACCACCATGCCCAGCTAATTTTTCGTGAATTTTTAATTGTTGAAATTCAGACATCTAAGAAGATGCTGAGGACTGTCTCCATATTCCTGAAATTACAGCTCACCTATTCACAAATCAGCCCTTCTAGTGGAAATTAATTAAAACCTTATTTGATTTTGAATATCCTACTGTAAGGCAGGCACATTGCTATGCAATTTATTATTTATGAGATTTTTAATTATGGGATTGTTCAAACATTCACAAAAGTATAGAGACTACAATGAACTCCAATGTAGCCATCACTCAGGCCCAACCGTTATCAGCACAGTCCAATCAGTTTTTATCTTCCCTTCTCTGACCCCTACCCCACCCCCAGTCCTTATTTAAAATCAAATCTCAAACACCATATCTTTGGGAGCCTACTTATCTAGTTAGTTAGTTTTGAGACAGAGTTTCATTCTTGTTGCCCAAGCTGAAACGCAATAGTGCAGTCTTGGCTCACTGCAACTTCCACCTCCTGGGTTCAAGCAATTCCCCTGCCTCAGCCTCCCAAGAAGCCGGGATTACGGGAGCCTGCCACCACACCCAGCTGGTTTTTTGGTATTTTTAGCAAAGACAGGGTTTCACCATGTTGGCCAGGCTGGTCTCGAACTCCTGACCTCTGGTGATCTGCCTGCCTCAGCCTCCCAAAGTACTGGAATTATAGGCATGAGCCACCATGCCCAGCCGGCAGCCTATTCAAATGTCATCCTCAACATAGTCAATCCTTGGGCCATATTTTTCTTATAGTAAAATTTTGTCTCTTTCTTTTAATGCAGTTTCTACATGGAATTTGGACACTTTGGCCTTCCAGGAACTGAAGTCCGAGCTAACTGAAGTTCCTGCTTCCCGAATTTTGAAGGAGAGCCCATCTGGCCATCTCCGGAGTAGAGAGGGAGACAACGGTATGAAGTTAAGGTTTCTTCCCTTTTGTGCCCATATGGTCTTTATTCATGTCTAGTGCTGTGTTTCAGAGAATCAGTATAGGGTAAATGCCCACCCAAAGGGGAAACTAACTTCCCTGGGAGCAGAGGGAGGGGAGGAGAAGAACAGAACTCTCTCGCGCTCTGTTCCCTTGTCAGAGCAGGTCTGCAGGAGCCAGCCTTTCCCTAACAAAGCCCTCTATCCAATCACCCACACTTGGGAGGCTGGGCTGGGCTGCACAGGGCAAGATGAGAGATGTGTTGATTTCATCCCCTTGATTGTCATGTAGAATTAAGTATACTTGAGAAGTTACATTTTTCAGTAGCGCCTTCATATCTTTATTTTAGGGACAGGTGTACACCAAGCACCATCTCAGCCACAATCTGTTACTAACAGTATGTTTTCTGAACTTTGGCCACTTAGGAAGGGTACAGTTTGGCTCTCTTCAAAGTGTTCCCTGAAAGTCCAACTTTATGACTAATACTGTGATTTCCAGAAACTTTGACTATCCATGTTATTGACAATGATTACTGGCACTGAAGGGCATGCACGCAAAGAGTGGTTATAAAATATTTAAAACACGGTTCTCTAAGATATGAGCAGCAAAGTGTTTCTACCTTCTATGAGGAAACCAAAGGTGCCCATTAAAAGTAGAGAAATCTGGGCCAGGCGCGGTGGCTCACTCCTGTTATCCCAGTGCTTTGGGAGGCTGAGGCTGGCGGATCACTTGAGGTCAGGAGTTCAAGACCAGCGTGGCCAACATGGTGAAACACTGTCTCTACTAAAAATACAAAAATT
>NW_012106797.1:2079604-2146451 GCF_000951045.1 Mandrillus leucophaeus
GGGATTACGGGAGCCTGCCACCACACCCAGCTGGTTTTTTGGTATTTTTAGCAAAGACAGGGTTTCACCATGTTGGCCAGGCTGGTCTCGAACTCCTGACCTCTGGTGATCTGCCTGCCTCAGCCTCCCAAAGTACTGGAATTATAGGCATGAGCCACCATGCCCAGCCGGCAGCCTATTCAAATGTCATCCTCAACATAGTCAATCCTTGGGCCATATTTTTCTTATAGTAAAATTTTGTCTCTTTCTTTTAATGCAGTTTCTACATGGAATTTGGACACTTTGGCCTTCCAGGAACTGAAGTCCGAGCTAACTGAAGTTCCTGCTTCCCGAATTTTGAAGGAGAGCCCATCTGGCCATCTCCGGAGTAGAGAGGGAGACAACGGTATGAAGTTAAGGTTTCTTCCCTTTTGTGCCCACATGGTCTTTATTCATGTCTAGTGCTGTGTTTCAGAGAATCAGTATAGGGTAAATGCCCACCCAAAGGGGAAACTAACTTCCCTGGGAGCAGAGGGAGGGGAGGAGAAGAACAGAACTCTCTCGCGCTCTGTTCCCTTGTCAGAGCAGGTCTGCAGGAGCCAGCCTTTCCCTAACAAAGCCCTCTATCCAATCACCCACACTTGGGAGGCTGGGCTGGGCTGCACAGGGCAAGATGAGAGATGTGTTGATTTCATCCCCTTGATTGTCATGTAGAATTAAGTATACTTGAGAAGTTACATTTTTCAGTAGCGCCTTCATATCTTTATTTTAGGGACAGGTGTACACCAAGCACCATCTCAGCCACAATCTGTTACTAACAGTATGTTTTCTGAACTTTGGCCACTTAGGAAGGGTACAGTTTGGCTCTCTTCAAAGTGTTCCCTGAAAGTCCAACTTTATGACTAATACTGTGATTTCCAGAAACTTTGACTATCCATGTTGACAATGATTACTGGCACTGAAGGGCATGCACGCAAAGAGTGGTTATAAAATATTTAAAACACGGTTCTCTAAGATATGAGCAGCAAAGTGTTTCTACCTTCTATGAGGAAACCGAAGGTGCCCATTAAAAGTAGAGAAATCTGGGCCAGGCGCGGTGGCTCACTCCTGTTATCCCAGTGCTTTGGGAGGCTGAGGCTGGCGGATCACTTGAGGTCAGGAGTTCAAGACCAGCCTGGCCAACATGGTGAAACACTGTCTCTACTAAAAATACAAAAATTAGCCAGGCATGGTGGCACGCATCTGTAATCCCAGCTACTTGGGAGGCTGAGGCCGGAGAATTGCTTGAACCCAGGAGACAGAGGTTGCAGTGAGCCAATATCACGCCACTACCCTCCAGCCTGGGTGACAGAGTGAGACTCCGTCTCAAAAAAAAAAAAAAAAAAAAAAAAAAATTACAGACATCCGTTGTGATTCTGGTAACTCTAAATTTTCAACAGTCTCTTCACTACATTTAAAAAATTATTTTCTAAACCAAATTAGCCAGGAGTGGTAGCAGGCACCTGTAGTCCCAGCAACTCAGGAGGCTGAGATGGGAGGACTGCTTGAACCTGGGAGGTCGAGGCTGCAGTGCGCTGTGATTGCACCACTGCACTCCAGCCTAGGTAACAGTGCAAGACCCTGTCTCAAAATATAATTATTTTCATGTTTATTATATTAAAATGATGTATGAAATATATGACTCATCAGATCGGGCTCGAAAAACTTTGTTGTATGGAGATTATTCTTATGAGTTGATTTTTCTCTCTCCTATCTTATAGTAATGAAACAAACCAGGCATGAAAGTCACAATAAGTAATACAATGAATACCCATGAGTCCCTGCTCAGCTTAAGTAGAATATTACAAATGCAGTTGAAGCCCTCCGTGCAACTTTCATCCTTACAACTGATACTGAGTGAATTGTACTTTAAATATTTGTAGCTCCCACTCCCATGCATGCCCCTCAGTGGTAGCAATAATTGTCAATAACATGAAACACAGATTGATCACATAGCATTTACCACATATTTACTCTATACCAAGCACTTAACATATATAATTACATTCAAAATTTACAACAGCCCTACTACCCAAAAGACTATTAGTATCCCCTTTTACAAATGCGATAACTGAGGCATAGAGAGCTAAGTAACTTACTGAAAGTCACACAGCCAGTGGGTGGCAGAGCCTGGCTTTAAATCCAGACGATTTGTCCCTAGGGCTCTCACATCTACTGGCTCTGCCAAGCTTCCGCATGATCACTGTCTGTGTTTGGAAAGATTATGGATTAAGTGGTGCTTCGTTTTCTTTTCTGAATTCACCAGGATGTGGAGAACTAGTTTGGGTAGGAGAGCCTGTCACGCTGAGAACAGCAGAAACAATTACTGGCAAGTACGGTGTGTGGATGCGAGACCCCAAGCCCACCTACCCCTACACCCAGGAGACCACATGGAGAATCGACACAGTTGGCACAGATGTCCGCCAGGTTTTTGAGTATGACCTCATCAGCCAGTTTATGCAGGGCTACCCTTCTAAGGTTCACATACTGCCCAGGCCACTGGAAAGCACCGGTGCTGTGGTGTACTCGGGGAGCCTCTATTTCCAGGGCGCTGAGTCCAGAACTGTCATAAGATATGAGCTGAATACCGAGACAGTGAAGGCTGAGAAGGAAATCCCTGGAGCCGGCTACCACGGACAGTTCCCGTATTCTTGGGGTGGCTACACAGACATTGACTTGGCTGTGGATGAATCAGGCCTCTGGGTCATTTACAGTACTGATGAGGCCAAAGGTGCCATTGTCCTCTCCAAACTGAACCCAGAGAATCTGGAACTTGAACAAACCTGGGAGACGAACATCCGTAAGCAGTCAGTCGCCAATGCCTTCATCATCTGTGGCACCTTGTACACCGTTAGCAGCTACTCCTCAGCAGATGCAACCGTCAACTTTGCTTATGACACAGGCACAGGTATCAGCAAGACCCTGACCATCCCATTCAAGAACCGCTACAAGTACAGCAGCATGATTGACTACAACCCCCTGGAGAAGAAACTCTTTGCCTGGGACAACTTGAACATGGTCACTTATGACATCAAGCTCTCCAAGATGTGAAAAGCCTTCAAGCTGTACCAGCAATGGCAGAAGGAGATGCTCAGGGCTCCTGAGGGGAGCAGGCTGAAGGGAGAGCCAGCCAGCCAGGGCCCAGGCAGCTCTGACTGCTTTCCAGGTTTTCATTAATCCACAAGGATGAACATGGTCACCATCTGACTATGCAGGAATTGTAGTCTGAGGGCATAGACAATTTCATATGAGAATAAATATCCTTTTCTTCTGTCAGCATTTATGGGATGTTTAATGACATAGTTCAAGTTTTCTTGTGATTTGGGGCAAAAGCTATAAGGTATAGTAGTTTCTTCCTGAAAACCATTGCTCTTGCATGTTACATGGTTACCACAAGCCACAATGAAAAGCATAACTTCTAAAGGAAGCGGAATAGCTCCTCTGGCCAGCATCGAACATAAGTAAGATGCATTTACTACAATTGGCTTCTAATGCTTCAGATAGAATACAGTTGGATCTCACATAACCCTTCGCATTGTGAAATAAAATTTTCTTACCCAACATTCTCTGCCTTGAACTTTGTGGGAATCTTTGCTTAAGAGAAGGGTACAGATTCCAACCATCAAGTCATTCCTTCAGGTTGGGAGACGTGATTGTAGGATGTGTGTGTGTGTAACTGAGAGGCTTGTGCCTGGTTTTGAGGTGTTGTGCAGAATGACACCAAGCAAATAGCAGCAATCACACCTTCCCACCTACATCTCCTGGTGCTCTCGGTACTACCTGAGCAATCTTTCAATCTCTCCCCTGAACCCACCCTCTATTCTCCCTAACTCCACTTCAGTTTGGTTTGTTGTTGTTGTTGTTGTTGTTTTGAGACGGAGTCTCGCTCTGTTGCCCAGGCTGGAGTGCAGTGGCGCGATCTCAGCTCACTGCAACTCCACCTCCCGGGTTCACGCCATTCTCCTGCCTCAGCCTCCCGAGGAGCTGGGACTACAGGTGCCCGCCACCACACCCGGCTTATTTTTTTTTTTTTTTAATTTTTTTTTTTTAGTAGAGATGAGGTTTCACCATATTAGCCAGGATGGTCTTGATCTCCTGACCTTGTGATCCGCCCGCCTCTGCCTCCCAAAGTGCTGGGATTACAGGTGTGAGCCACCACGCCTGGCCCTTCCACTTCAGTTTTTATCAGTCATCAGGAGCATGAATTTTATAAGCCTCAACCTCAGGTGGAGAAACCTTATAGCACTGTTTTGTTCTTCCAACTCTTAAAACTGTAGTAAAATATAACAAAATGTACCATCCCAGTCATTTATAAGGGCACAGCTCAGTGGTGTTAAACACATTCATATTATCGGGCAACTATCACGACCATCCATCTCCAGAACATTTTTCATTTTGTAAAACTGAAACTCTACACCCATTAATAAGTCCGTTATCCTCCCAGCCCTTATAGCAATATTATTTTCTAATTTTTTTGTAGAGACAGGATTGCACTATGTTGCCCAGCTTGTCTCAAACTCCTGGCCTGAAGTAATCCTCCCACCTCAGCCTCCAAAGTGCTGGGATTACAGGCATGAGCCACCACACCTGACTGCATTATGTTTTAATGACAAACTTAATTTCCCTCTTCAGTTGCCATCGCACCTAATGGTAGAACACTTCATTTGCCAGTTCAGCTTGGATTCCACCACATCAGTGTGTTGTCAACCAATTCAGGCCTTTTGTCTCCCCACGTCTTTGAGGTGGCATCTATGCTTGAGACAAGTGAGGGTGAGGGCACACGGGCACCTGGCACTCAGGGGGGAGGACCCAGGCAGAGTGTCTCACACCTGATTTTAACCATCAGGCAGATTCCAGCTTTGCTGCTGGCATCCACATCTCTGTTTCCAGTTCCAGATTTGGTGTCCTCTGAGTTTCAATGGCCAGACCCATGAGGCAGCTTTTTTTTTTTTTTTTTTTTTTTTGAGGAGTCTCACTCTGTCACCCAGGCTGGAGTGCCGTGGTGCTATCTCGGCTCACTGCAACCTCCACCTCTGGGATCCAATTGATTCTCCTGCCTCAGCCTTCCATGTAGCTGGGATTACAGGCATGTGCCACCATGCCTAACTAATCTTTGTATTTTTGGTAGAGACAGGGGTTTCACCATGTTGGCCGGGTTGGTCTCAAACTCCTGACCTCAAGTAATCTGCTTGTCTCAGCATCCCAAAGTGCTGGGATTACAGGCATGAGCCACTGCACCAGGCCTGGCTTTTCTTTTCCCCTGGGAGTTTATTCTCATTAAGGTTACACATGCCATGAATGAGGAGGGAGAGGATGAGATCTCAAAATGCCTCTCCACTGGTGTATTAATATACTTGAACCCCCATAACAAATACCACCGACAGGGTGGCTTTTGAACCCTGAATAGCTGAGACAAGTCTCAGTTAATTTAGAAAGTTTATTTTGCCAAGGTTGAGGGCACCATGACAGAGCCTCAGGAGAGATCCTGATGACATGTGCCCAAGGTGGTTGGGGAACAGCTTGGTTTTATACATTTTAGGGAGACATGAGACACCATTCAAGATGTACATTGGTTCTGTCCAAAAGGTGGGGCAACTCAAGAAGGGAGGGGGCTTCCAGGTCACGGGTAGGTGAGAGACAAACAGTTGCATTTTTCTGAGTTTCTGATTAGCCTCTCCAAAAGAGACAATCAGATATGCATTTGTCTCAGTGAGCAGAGGGGTGACTTTGAACAGAATGGGAGGCAGGTTTACTCTAAGTAGTTTTCAGCTTGACTTTTCACTTTAGCTTAGTGATTTTGGGACCCCAAGATTTATTTTCCTTTCATAGCTTAAACAACAGAAATTAATTTTCTCACAATTCTGGAGGCTGGAAGTCCAAGATCAAGTTGTCAGCAGGGTTGGTTTCTTCTGAGGCCTCTCTCCTTGGCTTATAGATGACTGGCTGTTCTCTACATCTTCACATTATCTTCCCTCTGTACATGTCTGTACATGTACAATCTCTTTTCACCCTAATGACCTAAGCTTAGCTTAATCACCTCTTTGAAGGCCCTATCTCCAAAGACAGTTACATTCTAAAGTATTAGGATTAGGGCCAGGTACGGTGGCTCATACCTGTAGTCCCAGGATTTTGGGGGGCCAAGGCGGGAGGATCACTTGAGGTTAGGGGTTCAAGACCAGCCTGGCAACATAGTGAAACCCTGTCTCTACTAAAAATATAAAAATTAGCCAGGTGTGGTAGTGCACACCTGTAATCCCAGCTACTTGAGAGGCTGAGGCAGGAGAATTGCTTGAACCTGGGAGGGGAAGCCTGCAGTGAGCAGAGATCATGTCACCACACTCCAGCCTGGGCAACAGAGCAAGTTTCTGTCTAAAAAAAAACCTAAAAGTTAAAGATAAAGTGTTAGGATTAGGACTTTCAGATATGAATTTGGGGTGGGGATACCATTTAGCCCATAACATCTGGGTGCCAACCACTCTCCCCCACTGACAGCAGACTCTTAAAAACTGAAAAGTCCAGAAATCAGAATGCATGAGCTCATTGATCCTACTAAGCACCTCTACCTGCCAGGTGTTTGAATGAAAAGTGGAAGGTAGAAAGACACTGAGATGCTGAGATGAGCCAATCCTGTTTGCACAGCCCTTCCCATGGCTCCTGTTCTTTCTCTCCATAACCTACTGCATCAGGCTTTGGGAGGGAAGAAGAGGGTAGGGGAAGAAGAAACAGGAAGAGGAAACAAAAGGAAGAAAAACTTTTTCTTCATGAAGCTTCCAGAATGTTAGACTCCTCTTCCATTTTTGCCTGTTCCTTCTTTGTTTCTTTTGCTGGTTCCTCCTTTTAACCCCGACTTTTAATTTTAATTTTAATTTTTATTTTTTGAGATTAAGTCTCGCTGTTGTTGCCCAGGCTGGAGTGCAATGGTGTGATCTCGACTCACTGCAACCTCTGCCTCCCAGGTTCAACCGATTCTCCTGCCTCAGCTTCCTGAGTAGCTGGGATTACAGGCACCTGCCACCACGCCCAGCTAATTTTTGTATGTTTAGTACAGACGAGGTTTCACCATGTTGGTCAGGCTAGTCTTGAATTTCTGACCTCAGGCAGTCCACCCGCCTCAGCCTCCCAAAGTGCTGGGATTACAGGTTAGCTCCCTCTCAAGATTGAAGCACCCCAGGGCTCAGTTTAGGGTCTCTTCTTATCTACTCATTCCTTTGGGCATTTCATCTAACATTAGGGCTTTCGATTCCAACTCACATATGCTAACGAACCTCATGTTTATGTCTCCAGCCTAGTGATTACTCCTCAACTCCAGATTCACACATCACCTGCCCCCTTGGCATCTCCATTTAGATGTCTGTTAGGCATGTCAAACTAGCACATATTGAACATCTGACCTTCTCCTCTTTCCTCATCAGACACATCAAATCTGCTGGTTTTATTACTATTTTTTAATTTTTTTTTTTGAGACAGTCTCACTCTATTACCCAGGCTGGAGGGCAGTGGCAAATTATAGCTCTCTGTATCCTCAAACTCCTGGGCTCAAGCAAGAAGCAGCTTGAGCCTCCCAAGTAGGTGGGACCGCAGGTTTAAGCCACTATGCTTGGCTTTTTTTTTTTTTTTTGTAGAGACAGGGTCTCCCTATGTTGACGAGGCTGGTTTCAAACTCCTGGCCTTAAGCAATCCTCCTGCCTCAGCCCCCACAAGCATGAACCATTGCACCCAGGTAAATCTGCTCTTCTTGTGGCTGAGGAAACTCCATCCCTCTAGTTGCTCGGGCCAAAAATCTTGGAGTTATCCTTTACCCACCTCTCTCTCATACCCCACATCCAATCCATCAGCAGCTTTTGTAGGTTTCATCTTCAAACACATAGATCCAGAATCTGCCCATATTTCTCATCACCCCAATTGTAACCGGTCTAAATGACCATCGTCTTGTTCCTGGATTACTACAATAGCAGCTGACCTGCTTCTGTTCCCCCGACCAATGCAGCCTACTCTCAATGCTGTAGCCAGAACAATCCCATTGAGACACAAACCAGATCACGCCTCTTTTTCTGAAAACCTCCATGGCTTCCCATCTCATTCAAAGTCAAAGTCAGAGTTCTTACAAAACCCCACATCATCTCCCTCCTTCCTCCACCACTGTGCCTTCATCCGACAAAACTCCCTGATCCACTCTACTCAAGCTTCCTTGCTCTCCTTGAATGCACCAGGCACACTTCCACCTTTGAATCTTTGCACTAGCTCTTCCCTCTGTCCCAAATGTCCACACACCTAACTTCATCACTGGCTTCAAGTCTTTGTTCAAATGCCACCTTCCTCAAGAGGCCCTACAGACCTGGAGTCAAAGGAGATCATTTTCGAGCTTTAAAATTTGACTACCCCGCTGGATTTCAGACTTGCATGGGCCCTGTAACCCCTTTGTTTTGGCCAGTTTCTCTTATTTGGAATGGCTGTATTTACCAAATACCTGTACCCTCCTGTATCCAGGAAGTAACTAGCTTGCTTTTGATTTTACAGGCTCATAGGTGGACTTGCCTTGTCTCAGATGACACTTTGGACTATGGTCTTTTGGGTTAATGCTGAAATGAGTTAAGACTTTGGAGGACTGCTGGGAAGGCATTATTAGTTTTGAAATGTGAGGACATTAGATTTTAAGGGGCCAGGGACAGAACGATACGTTTTGGCTGTGTCCTCACCCAAATCTCAACTTGAATTATATTCCCTTAATTCCCACATACTGTGGGAGGAACCTGGTGAGAGATAATCTGAATCACGGGGACAGTTTCCACTTACACTGTTCCCGAGCAGTGAATAAGTCTCTCAAGATCTGATGGTTTTATTAGGGGTTTCTGCTTTTGCATCTTCCTCATTTTCTCTTGCTGCCACCATGTAAGAGGTGCCTTTTGCCCTCCGCCATGATTCTGAGGCCTCCCCTCAGAATCATGTGGAACGTAAGTCCAATTAAACCTCTTATTCTTCCTAGTCTCGGGTATGCCTTTATCAGTGGCGTTACAATGGACTCATACACCTACCCAGACCACACTGTTTAACACGACAACCAACCTGCACTTCTAATCTCCCTTACCCTGTTTCACTGCTTTAACACATCTTTTCCATTATACTTATCACCTCCTGATGTATAATTCACTATTTCTTCATCGTGTATTTGTCTTGTTTTTGAGAGACGGTCTCACTCTGTTACCCAGGCTGAAGTGCAGTGGCATAATCTCAGCTTATTGCCACCTCCACCTCCCAGGCTCAAGTGATCCTTGCACTTTAGCCTCCCAAGTAGCTGGGACTACAGGAGCCTGCCACCATGCCCAGCTAAATTATTTTTGTATGTTTTTGTAGATATGAGGTTGCTACATTGTCCAGGCTGGTCTCAAACTCCTGAGCTGAAGCGATCTGCCCACCTTGACCTCCCAAAGTGCTGGGACTAGAGACGTGAGTCACTGCACCTGGCCTTACATTGTGTATGTTTTTTGTTAGTCTTTCCCCACTGGAATATAAACCTCATGGGGTAGCGATTGTTTTGTACAGTGATATATCCCTAGAACAGTGCCATGCTCACATAGTAGGTACTCGATATTCGAACAAATGAACAGAGAGAACATCCTGGAATGTGTTCAGAAACCAAATGGAAATAAAGCACAAGAATTAGTCTTTCCCAGCCTGACCTCTCTTTGATTCTATTGCTAACTGGCTGTGTGTCCTCGGACATGTTTAACCTCTGCCCCATCACTGTTTAACAGAACTTTTTTTTTTTTTTTGAGACAGAGTCTCACCCTGTTGCCTAGGCTGAAGCACAGGATGCAATCTCAATTCACCACAACCTCCACCTCCCAAGTTCAAGTGATTCTCCTGCCTCAGCCTCCCAAGTAGCTAGGATTACAAGTGTACACCACCACACCCAGCTAATTTTTGTATTTTTAGTGGAGACAGGGTTTCACCATGTTGGCCAGCCTGGTCTCAAACTCCTGACCTCAGGTGATCCACCCACCTCTGCCTCCCAGGGTGCTGGGATTACAGGGGTGAGCCACCACACCCAGCCACATAGCACTCTCTTTAATGGCAGTCACATTCTATATCTGCAACATCCCATAGGGTAGCCACTGGCTGCACAAAGCTACTAAGCACTTGAAATGTGACTAGAATGACTGAAGAACTGAATTTATTTTATTTTATTTTAATGAATTTAAATCGAAGTAGTCACAAGTGGCTAGTGGTCGTCCTATTGGACAGTGCAGGCCCGTTTCCTCACCAGACTGAGGAGAGAGAGATGTGTATGTCCAGCATCCAGCTGGCAATGACAGACACTCAGTGCAGGCTCCTTCCCTGCCCCACACTGCCAAAGGCCACAGGTAAGAAGCCCAACTTCCACACCAACGGCACAGTCCGCTACTATGGGGGTAGAAGGACTGGAGCACTTTTTGTTTTTAAAGAAGGCACGTTGGTTTTACTAAATGCATGGGGTCGGGGGAGATCACAGAGTGATTGCCCCAACTCCACAATGGGGTACAGAAGTTTTGACTCCCTTTCTCATAGGGGAGTCAGAGCACAGGTATCAGCGCAGGCCCGGAGAGAGAACAGCTGCAAGGACTCTAGGAAGAAGCAGATGAAATAAAGGATGACACGTGGGGATATTTTTTATATGTATATGTATGCCAGAATTGTCACATTTTTGATGCCTTCATACAATTTTGAAGAGCCCTGGAAGTCCTTAGAGGTGCACTGGGGCCTGTCAAGGAGCTTGGAGAGGACTCAAGCAATAGACTTCTCCCCAGCAGAACCACTCTACACTTGGCTGCTTTTCAGGGTAGAGTTTTCTGTTACAGAGTTTGAAAATCACTTCAAATCTCCCGGAAGCAAACTTTAAAAACACTGTCAATAAACGTGAAACTCAACCACCGTAGCCCCAGCACATGGCATGGGAATGCAGCTCCAAAATACAGGGCCACACAACTGTAGTGTCTCAGGTTGTGTTTTGAAAATCCAGCTACCTCAGGCTTCCCAGGACCTAAGATCTTTAAATTCTGGACTTCAAAGGCCTAGACTTTTCACTGATTCAGATTTAGTAATAAACAACGAGGCCTGATAATTGTTTATTAATTTGAATACAACTGACTACAGCAACAGTTCTATAACATAACATAAATGAAAGATCAAAATATATGCATATCATATCAGAGACTTGGATTGAAAAACCAAAAACGGCTAAGTATATTAGCAAGGGTAAACCATGCTCTATAGTGGTTCTAGGTGATGAAGAAAAATAGGAAAGAACAAAGATCTTCAAGAATCTTCTAAGACAAACCTCAAGAATGCCGCTGAAACTGTTTTCTGGAGTTCTGTGTAAGAATTCACTTCAAAATAAGTTTCACATCTTAGGAGACTGTGGGATCCTCAGCTGGAGAAGGAGGTGGGGCAGGAGGTACTGTGAGGTGGGTCCTGCGAGGGGGAGGGGTTTGTTCCAAATCCAAGTGGGAGAGCATCTCCTTGGCTTCATCACTTTTCTGGGTAATTATCTCTTTTCTAGGAAGAAAGGCACATTGAATGCCATTTGAATAAAGATAGGTGTTTAAATAAATAGAGAGAAAGAACAGACTGGGCATGGTGTTTCATGCAGATACAGATAATCCCAGCACTTTGGGAGGCTGAGGTAGAAGGATCACTTGAGCCCAGGAGTTCAAGACCAGCCTGGACAACATAGGGAGACCCCCCTCTCCACAAGAAAATAAAAATTAGCCAGGTATGGTAGCATGTACCTGTGGTCCCAGCTACTCGGGAGGCTGAGGTGGGAGGATTGCTTGAGCCTGGGAGATCGAGGATACAGTGAGTTGTGATTGTACCATTGCACTTTAGCCTGGGTGACAGAGTGAGACCCTGTCTCAAAACAACCAAAAAGAAGGAACAAAAGAAATACCCCAGATGCCAGCATCTAAAGAGAATAGTTAACATTTTAGAGGACATCCCCTTCAAGCTCCTCCAGCCACACTCACCTTGCAGAAATGAGATCTACTTTATGAACACTTTGTCAGTCAGCTCTCCTCAGAGTGAGCTCAGCTGTCCCCGTTGGTGCCATGGAACCAACAGAGTTGGAGTCTGCACCCTCACTCCTCCACCCCCATCCTCCAAGGGTCTCTTAGGATTAGAGCAGGAGTTCTTCCCATCAATTAGCTTTCTCCATCCCCTACTGGCCTCTGTGCATTTCATCCTGGGACAGGCTGTGTCTAAATCTTGCATTTGCATTCCAGCTATTCGTAGGGCCAGTCCATTCTCAGGTTCACTTCACAGCTCCCTTTGGCCTAACTTGTCCGCATCGCCAGGCTGCGAGGTTCACCTCCCCTTCTGCTGGAGTATACCAGGGTCTTCCCATCCTCTCCAGGGCTGGGCAAACCTTGCCTTCAAGCGCATAGGACTAGCCTGTCAAGCTTTTACAGGTTCAGATTTAACTGTTCCCTGAACATTTACTATGTTCCAGGGACTAGAAATTACCTAGAAAGTAACCACATGTAGAATCTCAGCTCCCACATTAAATCTTTCAGCTGAGCAAGCTGAGACAGAAGGTGATTTACCCAGATCATGTGACCAGTAGAAGGCAGAACTGGAATCCAAATTTAAATTTTAATCTGGCCACAAGTTCTCGGCTGCCATCTCCCAGTCAAAGCTGATCCCTAATGTTGCTGAAAGGATGTGGGATGATAGGAAAGGAATTGTTTGGTGGCTAGGACAGGCCGCAGAATTGTGCCATCTCGTCCTTGGATGGACATTAGAGCGCAGGGACCACACTTCCTGCAGACAATGCCCACTCTCACGGTCTAAACCCGTGGTGTAAAACTGGCCGTGCACCACTATCAACAAGGAGTTAACATTCCCATGTATGGTAACTAAGAAATGGTACCTAATTCCTATTCATTTGTTAGTATCTTAAATCCTAATAAATTCTAAGGTCAAAGGGCATTGTAAACAACATTAGATGGAATCTGTATTTTTTATTTCAAATCAATAATTTTGATTTTTTTGACCAACTTCTTAACAGATTTAGTAACATTATTATTTTTAATCTCATAATGTACCCGACGAAGAGCTCAAGCTAGAGGTGTCAGCTTGGGCCAGGCACAGTGGCTCTCGTCTGTAATCCCAGCACTCTGGGAGGCCGAGGCAGGTGGACCACTTGAGCCCAGGAGTTTGAGACCAGCCTGGGCAACATGACAAAACCCTGTTTCTGTTAAAAATACAAAATATTAACCAGACATGGTGGCGCATGGCTGGTGGGAGGCTGAGGTGGGAGGATTGCTTAAACCCCAGGAGGTTGAAGCTGAGGCTGAGGCTACAGTGAGCTGTGATTGCACTACTGAACTCCAGCCCAGGTGACAGAGCGAGACCCTGTCTCGAAAAAACAAAACAAAACAAAGTGATCCCCACTCCCCACCCTCTATCAAGAGCCACCAATGTGAAGTTTATCCCACCACCACCCACGCAGTGAACATACACAAATGGGCGTCATCACCCTTTGAAGGGCCATTGAGAAAAGTCTGTTTTCCACAATGGATGACAAAGCAGTTTCCTCTTCTGTGAAACGTGTCTTGCAGCAGCATTAAATACATTTAAATAACCAGTGCCAGCTACAGTTTCAGGCACTTGCTGGGGCTCAGTGTTATGCTCCATCCCAACCCCACAAGCGATCCAGAGGAAAGATTTTAGGTACCTCGTGGTCATGGTGACTCGGCGCCTGGTTACCTCGGAGGTCAAGTCCTTGTAGGGGAGATTAATGCCGTTGTCTGCAGGGCTTCTCTGAGCCATGGCCTTGCACTCAGGGGATTTGAGGAATTTAAAGTTACTGCACCTGTGAGTGTAAAACACACATGCTAGCACCCATGCTTCAGGGGTCAGGAATGCTCCAGCTAGGTCCAGCATGACGCAGTTTGCAGAGAACATTCACTGCCTTACTCTCAGTGGGTTTTCTGGACAGCCTGGCCATCATCCTCCTTCCCCCCAGGTCAAGAGGCAGATATTTCCTCAAATACCTATTATGAGGAGTGGGCGGCTAAGAGTAAAATCCTTGTTGGTTGTTTATATATAACAAATGTGATTATTCCAATCGTGCAATGGGCGGCTCTCATTACCCCCAGATAACACCGAGGACATGGAGGCACAGAGAGGTGAACTGAATCTCCCCAGGTTGCACAGCAGCCCTGTCTCATGCTGGTTTCCCTCTAATGGCGCCATTCCAGAGGAGCCCTTTCCTCACAGGGCTGTTTGGCCTCACTGACACGTGCAGAGCTTTCTTCCTGGAACACTTACCTTCTAAAAAGCAGGAAAGGGACATAAACAAGACTGCGGCTGGGAGCCAAGCAACTTGTCCAGATACGCACATGGCATAGAGACTGGAGGGTTGATTTTGATAACAGAGATAGCGGCCACCCATTTACTGTCAGCCACCTTGGGATGTCCTTTTACTTTGTCCCCCTCCTCCTTTTTTTTTGGGTTTTTTGCTTGTTTGTTTATTTGTTTTTGAGGCAGGGTCTGGCTCTGTTATGAAGGCTGGAGTGTATCGGAGCCATCTCGGTTCACTGCAGCCTCCGCCTCCCAAGTAGCTGAGACTACAGGTGCATGCCACCATGCCCAGCTAATTTTTGTATTTTTTGTAGAGATGGGTTTCACCATGTTGCTCAGGTTGGTCTCAAACTCCTGAGATCAAGAAATCTGCCCTCCTTAGCTTTCCAAAGTGCTGTGATTACAGGCGTGAGCCACCATGCCTGGCCCTTTTACTTCATGTTATTTGATAACCACAGTAACCCCACATGTAAGTATTATGATCCTCATTCAACAAATGGGGAAACTGAGCAGTAGAGAAATTAGGTAGCTTTTCAGGAGTCACAGAGCTAGAATTAGAACTAGGTCTGTCTGACTTCAAAGACTATATTCTCTCCACTACAGAGCCAAGTCATCTCCCAATAAACAGAAGATGAATTAGAATAATTCCCATTCCTAGACACCAGGTCACACTCAACGTGGTGACTCTGCCATTCTACAGTATAGATTGCAACAGCCGGAGCTCACCAGCTTGATCTCTTGGCTGGAAAGGTTTGTTCTTATAAGGATGCCCAACTTACCTTTTAATCCCAGGTCAGCTTAGCATATAACCGCTTTTACGCGTCAACTCATGGATTTGCTAAGAAATGTCCTTATGACATACTCTGTACCCACATACCAGCTACTTCACCACTTTGGAAAGAGAAAAGGTGAAAAAAGGACCACCAACGTCAACTTCCTCCCCTTGAGTCTTTTATCCTCCTGTAGTCAGTCTCTCTGAGGAACTTGGGTTAATAAGATTGATTTGCAACCTTAGAAAGCATCAGCTGAAACAAATTACCCCTGGAGCCATGTCCTTGAGAAATCCCCACAGATGTCACAGGGAGAGAACGGGTCTTGGGGGCAGAGCAGGGAAAGAGCTTTCTGTCATGTGAGCAGTGGTGAAGCACTGCCTTAGACGCTGGTAAACACGACATTGTGACCTAGTCTGTTTATCGGCTACTTTTTAAAAAGCTAATTCACGTACACCCCGCCTCCCAGTGCCATCAATCATCACTGATCCCACCTCTTCCTGATAATTCACAGCACTTCTGCCATGCTGGCAGGTGTTTCAGCTCTGAAATTAAAGGAGTTGTTTGCGCAACTCCCACTTTTGATCTGAGTGATCTCGGGCAAGTAATTTAACCTCTAGAAGCCTTGGTTTTCTTATTTGTGAAAGAGGACTAATACTATCTTCTAGGGCAGTCGTGAGGGTTGAGAAAATATTTGCAAAAAATTCCTAATTTTGCCTTTCTTGCATTTTTTTACTTTTAAAAATGTATTATTACTATTATAATTATTGAGACAGGGTCTCACCCTGTCACCCAGGCTGAAGTGCAGTGGTGAGATCATAGCATAGATCCCATCAGGCTGAGGTGGGAGGATCATTTGAGGCCAAGAGTTCAAGGTTGCAGTCGATTTCTTTACAAAGATAATAAAACCACAATAGAAGAAATTTGCTATTTGGGAAGATAAGATGTAATGAAGCTGGGATTAAAAACAAGGTTGACACAAGGACACAAGGTCTATATATACATAGATAGATATAGCTATTTCCCTTTGTCAATGAAAAGAGTCAAACTCTGTAAAACATTTGAAGAGATTCTGAGCCAAATATGAGTGACCATCATGACCTGTTACACAGCCCTCAGGAGGTCCTGAGAACACATGCCCAAGGTGATCGGGGTGCAGCTTGGTTTTACACATTTTAGAGAGGCAGGAGACATCAATCATATACATTTAAGAAATACATTGGTTTGGTCCAGAAAGGCAGGACAACTCAAAGCGGGGGGGCTTCCAGGCTATAGGTGAATTTAAAAATTTTCTTTTTTATAATTGGTTGAGTTTTCTAAAGACCTGGCGTTGATGGAAAGAGAATGTTCAGGTTAAGATAAAAGATGGTGAAGGCCAAAGGTTCTTTCAAAGTCTTATAGTGACTGACCTTAGAGACAATAGATGACAAATGTTTCCTATTTAGATCTCAGTTAATCTCTTTAGGATTGGGAGGGTCTGGAATAAAAAGATCTAGCTATGTTAATAGAGATTCTTTACAGATGCAAATTTGCCCCCACAAAGAATGGCTTCGCATGACCATTTCAAAATATGGTGAAGAAACATGTTTGGGGGTAAAATATTTTGATTTTCTTTCTTGTCTCATAATGTTATGCCAGAGTCAGGTTGGAGAGTTTAAGCCACGATTAGTGTTAAATAAAACCCATCTGAAGAGAATTTATGATTTGCAGGGCTTGATACCCCACACCCCTTAGATAGGAATTTGGGCAAAATAAAAATCAGAGTTTAGTCCTCACCTTCATATAATAGAATGAAGGTAAGCCCTGTCCCCTGTATTAGTCAGGGTTCTCTAGAGGGAAAGAGCTAATAGGAGATAGATAGATAGATTTTATACAGATAGATTATATATATATAAATATATATACACATAAATATATATATAAAGGGGAGTTTATTAAGTATTAACTCACATGATCACAAGGTCCCACAAGCTGTCTGCAAGCTGAGGAGTAAGAAATGCCAGTCCGAGTCCCAAAACTGAAGAACTTGGAGTCTGATGTTGGAAGGCAGGAAGCATCCAGCACAGGAGAAAGATGTAGGCTGGGGGCTAGGCCAGTCTCACCTTTTCACATTTTTCTGCCTGCTTATATTCTAGCTGGCAGCTGCGTAGACTGTGCCCACCCAGATGAAGAGTGGGTCTGCCTTTCCCAGCCCAGTGACTCAAACGTTTTTTGTTTGTTTGTTTGTTTGTTTTTGAGACAGAGCCCTGCTCTGTCGCCCAGGCTGGAGTGCAGTGGCGCAATCTCGGCTCACTGCAACCTCTGCCTCCCAGGTTGAAGCAATTATCCTGTCTCAGCCTCCCCAGTAGCTGGGACTACAGGCCCACACCACCACGCACAGCTAATTTTTGTATTTTTAGTAGAGACGGGGTTTTACCCCGTCACCATATTGGTCAGGTGGTCTCAAATTCCTGACAGGCGATCCTCCCACCTCGGCCTCCCAAAGTGCTGGGATTACAGGTGTGAGCCACCACGCCCGGCCCTAACTCAAATGTTAATCTCCTTTGGCAACACCCTCACAGACATACCCAGGATCAATGCTTTGTATCCTTCAATCCAATCAAGCTGACACTCAGTGTTAACCATGTTACAAGAAAGGGGTCCTGAACCAGACTCCAAGAGAGGGTTCTTGGATCTTGTGCAAGAAAGAATTCAGGGCGAGTCCGCAGTGCAAAGTGAAAGCAAGTTTATCAAGAAAGTAAATGAATAAAAGAATGGCTACTCCATAGACAGAGCAACCCCAGGGCAACTGGTTGCCCATTTTTATGGTTATTTCTTGATGATACGCTAAACTAGGGGTAGATTATTCATGCCTCCCCTTGTTAGACCATATAGGGTGACCTCCTGACATTGTCATGGCATTTGTAAACTGTCATGGCGCTGCTGGGAGTGTAGCAGTGAAGACGACCAGAGGTCACTCTCGTCACCATTTTGGTTTTGGCTGGCTCCTTTACTGCAAACTGTTTTATCAGCAAGGTCTTTATGACCTGTGTTTTGTGCCAACTTCCTATCTCATCCTGTGACTCAGGATGCCTTAACTGTCTGAGAATGAGCCCGGTAGGTTTCAGCCCCATTTTCCCCAGCTCCTATTTAAGATGGAGTTGCTCTGGTTCACACGCCTCTGACAATCACACCCTCCAAGCCCAATTAGATACTTTTTGAAAGCAGGGGCTGGGTGCAGTGGCTCATGCCTGTAATCCCAGCACTTTGGGAGGCCGAGGCGGGTGGATCACGAGGTCAAGAGTTTGAGACCAGCCTGAAAACATGGTGAAACCTCATCTCTACTAAAGATACAAAAAAAATTAGCCGGGCATGGTGGTGTTCACCTGTAATCCCAGCTGCTTGGGAGCCTGAGGCAGGAGAATCACTTGAACCCGGGAGGCAGAGGTTGCAGTGAGCTAGGATAGCGCCATTGCAGTCCAGTCTGGGTGACAGAGTGAAACTTCGTCTCAAAAAAAAAAAAAAAGAAAGAAAGAAAGAAAGAAAAAAAAAAGCAGGAGCCCAGTATTTTTCCCTTCCTCCTATCTCAGGGCTTGGCCAGGCTGAGCTCCTAGTGGGGACCCAACAATTACTTACATTGAATCAGAAGATTCAGAAGCATTGTCTTCTCATCTGTTCCTTTAGCTATATGATTCCCAAAGTCTCTAAATCGTGAAGGGTTTTCAAAGTATAGACAAATTTTTGCATTGTATTTGAATATGTCAGAAGCAATTATTGTATGTAAATTTCAGGAGATATACAGCCACAGTAATAATTTGTTTTTGTTTGTTTGTTTTTGTTTTTGAGATAGAGTCTCGCTCTGTTGCCTAGACTGGAATGCAGTGATGTCAGCTCACTGCAATCTCCACCTCCCGGTTTCAAACAATTATTGTGCCTCAGCCTCCCCAGTAGCTAGAACCACAGGTGCCCACCACATTTTTTTATTTTTAGTAGAGATGGGGGTTTCCCCACATTGGCCAGGCTGGTTTTGAACTCCTGACCTTAAGTGATCTGCCCATCTTGACTTCCCAAAATGTTGGGATTACAGGCATGAGCCGCTGCGCCCAGTCTTGATTTCTTTAAATAATCTGTTTTGTGTGTGTTTGTTTGCTACTGTTTTAGTTCAATGACTTTTGAAAACAAAATCTGAGCTTTAGCTAGGAACCCTCAGGGAGTCTGTTGTAGTTCAGATACATCTAAAGTGTTGACAATAGTATAATCCAGAAAAAAATCACTATTTCCCACACTAGCCATCCTTTAGGATGTGTCATACTTAGCTGAAACATGTTCCTGAATCCTGACGTCTAAACATGAAGCTTACATTTCATACAAGGAGAGGTCCTGGTAATAAAGCCGTTGAACAATGAGAGTCTATTTCTTTACATTGATGATAATGAAAGCACAATAGAAGAAATTTGCTATTTGGGAGGATAAGATGTAATGAGCTAGGATTCAAAACAAGGTCTGCTTGATACCAAAGTCCATACATTTAACAACCACATTTTCCACTCTCCAAATACATATATGGGTAAAATAAAGCAAGAAAATGCATACTTTAGAAGCGATAGAAAAGTATCCAACGACAAGATACTGTCACCAATTTTAAAACAAATTGGGGGCACCAAAAGCTCTCTTAGATTCTTAGTTACTTGATAAATAGATTGAAATTATCTCAAATGATAGGGGCTGGTTGAGAGGATACTCATGTCAAAAGATACTCAGGTCAAAAAAGAGGGATACTCATGTCAAAAAAAGGAGATAGTGAGGCCAGACGTGGTAGCTCACACCTGTAATCTCAGCACTTTGAGAGGCCGAGGTGGGCAGATCACCCAACGTCAGGAGTTTGAGACCAGTCTGGCCAATATCGTGAAACCCCGTCTCCACTAAAAAATACAAAAATTAGCTGGGTGTGGTGGCGGGCACCTGTAATCCCAGCAACTCAGGAGGCTGAGGCAGGAGAACCGCTTGAATCCAGGAGGTGGAGGTTGCAGTGAGCTGAGATCACGCCACTGCACTCCAGCCTGGGTGACAGAGCAAGACACCATCTCAAAAAACAAACAACAAACAAAAAGGAGATAGTGATCCTCTTGAAAGAATAGGATGGGTGACCCTCGTGGGCCTTGCAGGAAGAATTGAACTGGAACCCCAAAGGCACATATAGGAACTAGATTACCTTGTCATCCCCTCAACAGCAGAGGCTATGGCACTAGATCACTATCACATATGTGACTCAGTTATCCTCAATCTCTGCAAAATGTCTAAGGCCAACATAACTTTTTCTAGACATATATGCATATCTGAGATAAAGGACAGTTAGCACTAAGCTGGGGTTATGAGTCTGTCAAGTGTACTATCAGCTCCCTTGACCAGCTCTTGAGTCTCTGAACTTGGCTGGTTGAGTGCCAACCCAGGTGACATTCACTTCTCTACCCATTCAGCACCTGCACCTATGCAGCTGTATGTGGCTAGTGGAAAACATACAACCTTGATAGCCAGTCTTCCTTTAAATTCATGAGTGCAGCTGTCAGTGCATGCTCATCCTAGGCCTAGATACCTTCTCTTCTGTCCTCAAACCTCCAACACGTCTTCCCAATTCTCATTCTTAGCTGAGGAAAATGGAAGCAATTATAAGAGAATTCCACACTCACCACGCCTACCCACCTTCCAACCTTCATGCCCATGTTCTCTGTCTCCTCTCACCTTACTCTAGATGAACTATTGGCACTCTTTTCAGGGGCCAACCCTTCCACTCCAGCACTAGATTCCGTTCTCTCTCATCTACTCGAGGTCTTCGTTTGAACAATTCTCCCGTCTCTTTATTAACAAATTTCCCCTCTCTGTTGGAACTTTCTCATCAGTGAACAACCATGTTATTTCTCCTATTTTAACCTTCTCTTGTTCCCACTTTTCCCCACCACAAAACAAAGACAAAATTTGCTTGTAAAAGACTTGTCTATATTCATTGCCTCCAATTCCTTTCCTTCAATTCTCTGTCAAATCCACTTTAAAAAACATTTCTCATATCACTCAGTCACCAGCAGTAGTTGAAACACTAAATAACTCACTCCTCCTTGAAGCATTGTCTTCATTGACTTCCAGGACACCGCCCTCTCGCTTGGTCCAAAGTCACTGGCAACTCTTTCTCAGTTCCCTCTGCTTGTTTCCTCTTATTTCGCTATACTCGTAACAGGACAGCATCCAAGCTTCAGCCCTTGAATCTCTTCTATTCTCTACACTCATTTCCCTGTTGATCTCACCTAGTCTCATCACTTAATTGCCTGTCAGGTTCACAACTATGCCAATTATCATGCTTGGGGTCAGCTTCCAGTCCATGCTGAGGTCTGAAGGGAGTAGGTAGATGAGCAGCAAGAACATTTGGGAAGCTGTAGGCAGGTGAAAGATGATTTTATTCAGCAGCAGCTCTCATCAACAACTTTCTCACACTGTCTGCCCTGTCTCAGCTGCTTAGTCCAGTGGCTCCCACACACAGCTGCCCAGACAGCTCCCCCCTGCCTCAGGGTCAGCAGCTTAACTCTTTCTCTCTCCAGGCTCAAGCTGAGCCATGCTGTGCCCTGGCTTCCCACTGTCTGCAAAATGGACAGCTTTGGTTCTCTTTCTCTAGGTGCCAGCATGCCTGTATAGTGTCAGCAGGGCAATTATACCTTTTACAGACAACAGTGGCTTAAAGCCAAATGATGAGCCTTCCCATGTTATGGCTACATGGCTGTGATAACAAGTGGAGATATATGCCTGCACTCTAAACTCACTGAGTCACTCTGGATGTTTACCTCGGCCTATCCTTGACCAAAGCACAGCCATGTTCCTTACAATGCCATCTATCTATAGGAGATGACATCTATCGATCTGTCTCTCCAGCCCCGATCTCTCTCCTGAACTCAACCAATATATCAGCTGCTGACTTGACATCTCCATATAACCAATAAACCTGTAAATTCCACGTGTCCAAGACTGAACTCCTGATCACCTCCTTCAAACCTGTTCCAGCAGCTGTCTTCCTCTTTGTTGTTGTTGTTGTTGTTTATTTGAGACAGAGTCTCACTCTGTCACCCAGGCTGGAGTGCAATGGCATGGTCTCGGCTCACTACAACTCCTGCCTCCCCGGATTCAAGCGATTCTCCTACCTCAGCCTCCCCAGTAGCTGGGATTACAGGAGTGCGCCACCACACTGGGCTAATTTTTGTATTTTTAATAGAGACAGGGTTTCGCCATGTTGGCCAGGCTGGTCTCAAACTCCCGATCTCATGTGATCCACCTGCCTCGGCCTCCCAAAGTGCTGAGATTACAAGCATGAGCCACCGCACCCGGCTCTTTGTTTTGTTTGTTCGTTTGTTTGTTTGTTTTGAGATGGAGTTTTGCTCTTGTCACCCAGGTTGGAGTGCAGTGGCATAATCTCGGCTCACTGCAACCTCTGCCTCCGGGGCTCAAGTGGTTCTCCTGCCTCAGCCTCCCAAGTAGCTGGGATTACGAGTGTGTGCCACCATGCCCGGCAAAGTTTTGTATTTTTAGTAGAGACAGGGTTTCACCACGTTGGCCAGGCTGGTTTCGAACTCCTGACCTCAAGTGGTCCACCTGCCTTGGCCTCCCAAAGTGCTGGGATGACAGGTGTGAACTACCGCGCCTGGCCCCTCATTTCTGTTAATGGCAACCCCATCCTTTTGGCAGCACAAGCTCCAAATCTAGAAGTCATCTTTGTCTTATCTCTTTCTCTCTCTCAAACCAACATTCAGTCCGTCAGCAATAGATTTTCAACTCTACTCTTCAGTTATACTTAGAATCCAGCCACTTCTTATCACCTCCACTGTTACCATCCTGGTCCAACTCACCATTATCTTTGGCATAGATTAAGCCTGTCTGGTTCCCTGCTTTCATCCTTGTCACTTTCAATCTATTTGCAACATGCAGCCAGAGCAATCTTTAAAATTATGTCATGTTACTACTCTGTTCCAAACTCTCCATGGCTTTTTATTTCACAGAGTAAAAGCCAAAAGCCTTACAATGGCCTTCAAGGTCTGATAGAATCTGCGTTCTTCCCCCGACCCCGATTTCTTTGATCTGTCAACTCCTATTACTCTCCCTTTTCTCAGTCAGTTTCAACCATCTGGCCTCCTTACCATTCCTTGAACACCCAGAGATATTCTCCCTTCAAGTCAGGTCTTTGCGTTTGCTCATACCTCTGCCTGGAATATGCTTTTCCCAAATATCTTGATATCTGTTCCCTCTCTTCCTTCAAGTCTTTGCTCAGCGTTGTCTGCACAGTGAGGCCTTCTTTGACTACTCCATCTAAAATGTAGAAAAAAAGCACGCATTTTTGTCTACCATGTTCACTGCCATATCTCAACACCTAAAACAATGATGTTGCAGTGAACGCCATGGGGCTCCCATCCACATCCCCTTTGCAGCTGAGGCAGTTGTTGCCCTGCTGGGAGTGTTGGTGGTGATGACTCTCAGCTGAGTGCCTCTCCAGGCATTGCTCTCAGCTGAAGAAAGTTGCCTTAGCCATGTTTCTGCTCCTCTCCTAGAGCTAAAGGCTAGCCCGCAACAAATGACTTGCCCACCACTGGGGATATGAAGGCTCAGCCCCCTTGCCTCAACTTGGGATGACTCTAAAGATTCATCCCCAGCTGCAGAGCTGCCAGGAGGGTCAGCTGAGGCCTTTATTGTAACTGCACCATGGTTCAACGGCTCCCTCTGCCCAATCCTACTTACTTAACTCTCCCAGATATTGATGCAGAGGGCACTCCCTCAATGAGCTTTCTGCACATAAATCTTGATTTCAGTGTCTGTTCCCAGTATTCTGTTAGAAACTTGACCTAACACCGTTTGTATCAGTAGGGGATAGAGGAAGTAAACTCTAAAAAGACTTTTGGCACTAGATTACCAAGTAATGTGGACCTCATCACTGGCAGTAATCGAGCATTAGTATCCCTTGGAAAACTGTAATGGCACAATTGTTAAATTTTTCCCTGGTGTTGAATTGGGAGGGGATACTGTTGGAAGGGGACAAACTGGCAGGTGCATTATCTCAAGCTTTTGCGAGATTCAGGGGGAAGTACTAAATGTAAGGACAATGCCTCTTGCTGGGTGCTATTGATGAATTTGAGAAAGACAATGAAAGACTGGACTCCCAATCAGTCATTGCAGGTGAAGTGATCAAGTCAGAGGCCTCTTTGGCAGCATAATAAAGAGGCTTTCATTTCCCACAGCCAAAGGGCAGTAAAAGCTGAGGATAAGGCTGAGGATTTAGGTATGGTGGCTCACACCTGTAATCCTAGCACTTTGGGAGGCCAAGGCAGGAGGATTGCTTGAGCCCAGGAGTTCAAGACCAACTGGGGCAACATAGTGAGACCCTATAATCTACAAAAAATGAAAAAGTTAGCCAGGTGTGATGGCATGTGCCTATAGTCCCAGCTACTCAGGAAGCTGAGGTGGGAGGATCACTTGAGCCCAGGAGTTCAAGGTTGCAGCAAGCTGTGATTGTGCCACTGCACTCCAACCTGGGTGACAGAGCAAGACCCTGTCTCGCCAAAAAAAAAAAAAGCATCACAGAGAATGTTGAATTCTCAGTCCCAGCAAGTCAAGAAAAAGTGGGATTCTGAGACTGAGATGAAGTCTTAATGGGCTAATATACTTGGAAACCTTGAAACCCAGATCCCCCTGAACCCTCCAGACCTGCAGAAATGGTTTGGTCCTCTCTGTTAAACAGAGACTAGAACTCACTTGGCTTGAAGATGCTGCAGAGGCTTCTATCTTGTAAGGCAACACGTGTTTTCCTTGGGACCTCCCTTTGCGCAACCAGATGAATATCTAGGGTCACCATTCTTTGTTCAGTTTCTGGACTCAGAACCCACTGGGTAAAAGATAAATTGGGTCCTCAGGAGGAAGGATCTTATAATACCATGACAAGTGTATAGTAATGATTTCCCACAGAGATCTAGGGACATTTAGTCAAGGAACCATCCACTGGAGACAGAGGAACACCCATACATTTTGAAGGTTGTGGAATGTAACATTCAAGATGACACTGGTATTCAAAGTGTAAACATGGACCCTCCATCAGAGTTGAAGACACATGAAGGCTAGAAATAAATAGAATTGTGGCCCAGTTCTAACTCACAGTGAGTCCACTTGGTCCAAGTCCTATCAAGTGGTTATTTCCTTGCTCTTTGAATGTATACTTGGAATGGACATACTTGGAAGTTGGTAGTACTCCCACATTAGGTTTTGTTTTTTTGTTGTTTTGTTTTGTTTTGTTTTGTTTTGAGATGGAGTTTTACTCTTGTCGCCCAGGTTGGAGTGCAACAGCACGATCTCAGCTCACTGCAACCTCCTCCTCCCAGGTTCAAGTGATTCTCCTGCCTCAGCCACCCAAGTAGCTGGGATTACAGGTGTGCACCACCATGCCTGGCTAATTTATTATTATTATTATTATTATTATTATTATTAATATTATTTGTATTTGTATTTTTAGTAGAGATGGTGTTTCACCATGTTGGTCAGGCTGGTCTCGAACTCTTGACCTCCTGATCCACCCGCCTTGGCCTCCCAAAGTGCTGGGATTACAGGTGTGAGCCACTGCACCTGGCTGCACATTCGTTTTTGACCTGAGGTAGGAATTATTGCAGTGGGAAATGCTAAGTTGCTAAGTGAAAGTCTTTCGGCTTCCGCCCAGTCAATGTAGTAAATAAAATGTCATGCGGTGGGTAGGAATAGCTCTGACTGATGCCACTGTTAGAAACCTAAAGGGTACAGGCCGGGTTCGGTGGCTCATGCCTGTAATCCCAGCACTTTGGGAGGCCTAGGCAGGCGGATCGCCTGAGATCAGGAGTTCGAGACCAGACGGGTCAACATGATGAAACCCCATCTCTACTAAAAATACAAAAATTAGCCAGGCATGGTGGTGGACGCCTGTAATCCCAGTTACTCAGGAGGCTGTGAGGCAGGAGAATTGCTTGAATCCGGGAGACAGAGGTTGCAGTGAGCCGAGATCGTGCCACTGCACTGCACTCCAGTCTGGACTACAGAATGAGACTCCATCTCAAAAAAAAAACAAAAGAGAAAAAAGAAAAAGAAAAAGAAAACAAACCTAAAGGATACAGGGCCAGCAGTTCTCATAATATCCCTATTGAATTTATTTCTCTGGCCTCTACAAAAACCAGTCTGAAGACTACTGCAAATTCAACCAAGTTGTAGCTGTAATTGTAATTGCTGAGACAGAAGTAATATATTTGTTAGGGTAGATTAATGTCAGTTTACCTATCAGTCAAATTTTTGTTTTAGGGATCCAGAGGTCTGGGGAATGATTTTCCATCCCCTGCAAATTGAAGGACAAAATGTTGCACCTTGTACCTCCCACCACTAAGAAAGAAGCACAATGCCTGGTAGGCCTCTTTGGATTCTGAGGTAGCATATTCCATATTTAGGAATACTGCTGCAACCCACATACTGATGAACATGAAAGTCTGCTGACTTTGAGCAGATATTAGTGCAGGAAAGGGCCCTGCAGGTCCAGGCAGTGGGGCAAGTGGTCCCACAGCCACTTGGTTGATACTAAGCAGAAGACGTTCTGGTAAGAGGTATTGGTGACTCACAAGGATGTTTTGTGGCAAGCTCCAGTAGGAGAATTACAATGCAAGTTCATCTGCAACGAAGTTTGATGCAAAGTTCCTGGGAGGTGAGCAAATGGCCAGAACAACCCATTTTGAGTAGTTCTATTAGATCCTGAAAACCATGCTTTTGAGCAGGCCCAGGAGCAATCTATAAGATGGAAGTGGTACATTGAGAATTGTGCACAAGTAGGGCCCAAGGGAACAAGCAGGTAGCCCAGACCCCCATATTATTCATTCATATTGTACCAGCACCTCTCCCTCAATTTATCTCTTTGTTTGCCCAAGGAGTCTCTTATAGCCAGCTTAAAGACAAAAAAAACCAAAAAACAAAAAGAACCCCTCAAGTTTGGTTTTGTCAATTCAGTAGGTAAGTGCAAGCCAGCATTGGAAAACTGCCGCCCTGCAGCTCTTCTCAGGGTGGCCCTAAACGATAGCAGCAAGGGAAAACTGTCCCAGTGGGCAGTTTCAAGCAGCGCATTTGATCATCTACTTTGTGTGGAAAGAGAAGTGGCTGGCCCAAGAGAAGAACTCATATAAACTCATGAATGATGGTAAATGGGTTGGATGATTGGTCAGAGGTTTCTAAGGAAAACAACTGGAAAACCACCCAACCACTGGATGACTAGATTTGAAACGTATTCTATGTAAAATTGGGCAAGACCTAAACTAGCACCATTATCAGAGGGCTTAAAGTGTTAAGTGTTTATTTTACCTTCATGAGATCCAGCATAATACCCCATTGGACCAAGGTACCCACATTACAATGAAGGGGATTGGCAGTGACTGAATGCTATGGTTTGAATGTGTCCCCACAAAATTCATGCATTGGAAACTTAATCCCTAATGCAACAGTGTTGAGAGGTAGGGCCTTTAAGAGGTGATTAGGCCATGACAGCAAAGCCCTCATGAATGGATCAATGTCATTATTGCAGAAATGGGTTACTTATCACAAGAGTGGGCTTGTTATACAAGCAGCTCTCTCTCTCTTTCTCTCTCTCTCTTTCTCATGCTCACTTGCCCTTCTGCCATATTATAACTCAGCAAGAAGGCCCTCTCCAGATGCTAGCACCATGCTCCTGGGCTTCCCAGCCTCTGGAACTCTAAATAAAGTTTTCTTTATAAAGTATCCAGTCCTGTGGTATGCAGTCTTAGCACTTAAAGCAGACTAAGACAGATACTAAGCATGAGTATCTAGTGTGGCATTATCACATTCTGTAACATCTAGAAGCTGCCAGCCTGATAGCATAATGGAATGACCTTTGAAGATAAAATTGAGGTACCAACTTGGAGACAATACCCTGCAAACATGGTGGGACAAGCAGCCTCTAAGATGAGACTCAGTGATCCCTGACTCCTATTATTCACATCTTCGTGTAATCTCTGCCTCTTGAGTGTAAACTTATTGACTGACTTATAATAACAGAATATGGTAGAAGTGATAGGCTGTCACTTCTAACACTAAATTATAAGAAGATTTGTTTCAGATGCTTTCTTTTTCACCATCTTTTGGCTTGCTTGCTTGGAAGCTGGATGTCATAATGTGAGGTATCCCTGTGGACAGACCCATGTGAAAGGGGGCTGGGGCCTACTAACAACCATGTGAGTGATCTTGGAAAATAATTTTCCCTCATTTGAGCCTTACAATGAGACTGCAGTCTTGGTCAAACAACCCGACAGCAAATTCATGAAAGATCTTGAGCCACAGGGACCTAGTTAAGGGACCTGTAATCCTGGCCCATAGGAACTGTGCAATAACAAACACTTGTTGGCCGGGTGCAGTGGCTCACGCCTATAATCCCAGCACTTTGGGAGGCCAAGGAGGAAGGATCACTTGAGGTCAAGAGTTGGAGACCAGCCTGGGCAACACTGACATACCCTGTCTCTACGAACATAGACACAAAAAAGAAATATGTGCTGTCTTGAGCTACTAAGTTTCGGGGTAATATGCTACACAGCAATAGATAATAATAGATTGCCCTTCAAGGAACTAAGTGTGGAAAGAAGTGTCTCACCATCGCTCCCAGTGACCCACTTGGGGTATTTGTGTTTCTCATCCTTCTCAACTCTGAGACCTGTATGTTTAGAGGTTCTCATTTGCAGGAGGGGAGTACATCCACCAGAGACACGGGAAGAGACATAGCTTCCACCTAGTCACTTTGAGCTGATTTTGCCAAGAGACCAGTAGGTAAGGAAAGAAGTTATACAGCAGGGGTACTTGACTCTAGTCACTGGGAGGAGATAGGGCCAAGGAAGAATACATGTGGCTCCCAGGTTATCTGTGATGGATCTTTTTTAGTACATGCTTGTCCAGTTTTGACAAGAAATAAATGTAGCTTCCAGTCATAGAAAGGCAAAGTGACTAAGGGCTTAGACCCTCTCAGATATTAGGGCCCGGGTAAGCCATCAGGGGCAGTAGAGGTGCTAGCTGAGGGTGTGGGAAATCTAGAATGGCTAGGAGAGGAAGACATCAGCTGTGGCTGAGACCAGCTGTAATGGCAGGGTGTACACTTAACCCACTAATCTTCTTCAGGTTTCCCAGGAAGAGACCAATCCGAATCTGGAGGAGTTATTTCCAGAGCTTATCACTGAGCAGCGAAAGGTGAACTAAAGTGGATGCTATGTGCACCACCTAGATCCTCTTCTGGACTGAGGGACTCATTTCCCCAGCTGCTGGGAGTGTTGGCTCTGGTTCTGAGCACAATCCTTTCTGGGAATTGCCCTCAGCAGAGAATGACTCATCCAAGATCATGTATTCCCTTCCCACATGCCCATCCTTGGGCAATAACTGGAAAATGTGAGGGTATAAAAGTCTGGTTCCCCAGCCAGGCGCGGTGGCTCACGATTGTAATCCCAGCACTTTGGGAGGCTGAGGTGGGCAGATCATGAGGTCGGGAGATCAAGACCATCCTGGCTAACACAGTGAAACCCCATCTCTACTAAAAATACAAAAACAAAATTAGCTGGGCATGGTAGCAGGCGCCTGTAGTCCCGGCTACTCGGGAGGCTGAGGCTGGAGAATGGTATGAACCCGGTAGGCAGAGCTTGCAGTGAGCCGAGATTGAGCCACTGCACTCCAGCCTGGGCGACAGAGCAAGACTCTGTCTCAAAAAAAAAAAAAAAAAAAAAAAAAAAAAGTCTGGTTCCTTGGCCTCAAGGCCAGATAATTCTAAAGGAGCATCTTATTTCCGGAACTTACCACAAGATTTACTGAGGCATTTTTTTGCATTAGCATCTCAGTTGAATGTCTCCCCCTGCCAATCCAATTTTATGCTCCACTACGGTGTGATCTCAAGGGCAGGCCTAATAAACTTCCTGTACACATCTCTTTTGCAGTGTATTCTGTAAACTCTGACTGATATGGTCTGGCTGTGTCCCCACCCAAATCTCATCTTGAATTGTATCTGCCATAATTCCTGTGTATTGTGGGACAGACTGGGTGGAAGATAATTGAATCATGGGGGCAGTTTCCCCCACACTGTTTTCGTGGTAGTGAATAAGTCTCACGAGATCTGACGATTTTATAAGGGGTTTTCTCTTTCACTTGGCTCTCATTTCTCTCTTGTCTGATGTCATGTAAGACGTGCCTTTTGCCTTCTGCCGTGATTGTGAGGCTTCCCCAGCCACATGGAACTGCAAGTCCATTAAGCTTCTTTTTCCTTATAAATTACCCAGTCTTGGGTATGTCTTTATCAGCAGCATAAGAATAGACTTGTGAACACAGACTGCACTGTTTTCTGTACACCCTGGCCAAAGATAAATACAGAATTGCTGAACAAACAAATAAATGATTACTATTTGGAGTTGAGGAATTTCATGCTGCCTTAACCCATATGGACAGAAGGGCCTAAGAACTACCAGAGACCTACAAGTGTTGGAATGGCAGGGAAAAATCCAGAGCTCACTTTGGGCCCATGCCAACATCTCAGAATGAGTATAGAAACCATAGAATAAGAAAGGATGTCAATGGTTTTAAGCATCTTTTTTTTTGGAGAACCACATTTTAGAAGTTCAGTCTTCCATGGTACCCTAATACACAGATGAAAATGGAGAGAGGGCTTACATTTATTTACCAAGTTGGCTTTTCTCATACTTTGAGACACCTCTGAGGAGCCTAGGACCTCTCAGCATAGTTTGAAGTGGGAGAGAGAAACAATGACCTAAATTTTGTATTTACAGAAGTTACTTAACTCTGGAAAAATCCAGCTTTCTGGTAAGTACAGATGCTGGTTTAGACTTAGATATGTATATTTAACAAGGCAATTAAGTGATCATCTTACTGTAACCTAATAACCTACCAAACAAGCATTGTATATGTATATTTCTAAAAACCCCTTTATGTCATTTAATCAAAACTCCGTAAGGAAGATAGAATCATCTCCATTTTAGAGGTAGAAAAACAGACATATGAAAGTTGAGTGATTTTTTGTTTTTTTCTTTTTTTTTTTTTTGAGATGGAGTCTCACGCTCTTGCCCAGGCTGGAGTACAGTGGTGTGATCTCTGCCTCCCGGGTTCAAGAAATTCTCCTGCCTCAGCCTCCCAAGTAGCTGGGATTACAGGTCTGTAATGCCTGCCACCACGCCCAGCTTATTTTTTTGTATTTTTAGTAGAGATGGGGTTTCACCCTCTTGGTCAGGCTGCTCTTGAACTGCAGACCTCGTGATCCACCCACCTTGGTCTCCCAAAGTGCTGGGATTACAGGCCTGAGACACTGCACCCAGCTGAGTGATTTTTCTTAGGTTACTCAGCTAGCAAGGGATACCTTGAAGAAATTGTGGGTTTGGTTCTAGACTACCACCACAATAAAACAAGTCACATGGACTTTTTTGGTGTCCAGTGCATATAAAACTTATGTTTACATGGTTGTTAAGTGTTCAATAGCATTCTGTCTAAAGAAATGCATACACTTTTATTTAAAATACTTTATTGCTAAAAAAAAAAAAATGCTAATGATCATCAGAGCCTCGAGTGAGTCATATCTTTTTTTCTGAGACAAAATTTCGCTCTTGTTGCCCAGGTTGGAGTGCAATGGCGCGATCTCAGCTCACTGAAACCTCTGCCTCCTGGGTTCAAGTGATTCTCCTGCCTCAGCCTCCCGAGTAGCTGGGATTACAGGCATGCACCACCACACCCGACTAATTTTGTATTTTTAGTAGAGACGGGGTTTCTCCAGGTTGGTCAGGCTGGTCTCGAACTCCCGACCTCAAGTGATCCATGTGCCTTGGCCTCCCAAAATGCTGGGATTACAGGCGTGAGCCACTGCATCCAACCAAGTCATACCTTTTAGTTGGTGGAGAATCTTGCCTTGATGGTGGTGGCTGCTGCCTAATCAAGGTGGTGGTTGCTGAAGACCAGGGTGGCTGTGGCAATTTCCTCAAATAAGACAATGATGTTTGCCACATCAATTGACTCTTCCTTTCACGAATGAGTTATCTGTACCACGTGATGCTGTTTGATATCATTTTACACACAGTAGAACTTCTTCCAAAGTTGGAGTCAATCCTCTCAAACCGTGTTAATGCTTTATTAACTGAGTTTGTGTAAAATTCTAAATTCTTGTCATTTCAACAACACATACAGCATCTTCACAAGGAGTAGGTACCATCCCAAGAAATCACGGTCTTTGCTCATCCGTAAGAAGCAACTCCTCATCTGTTCAAGTTTCATCATGAGATTGCAGCAATTCAGTCCCACCTTCAGGCTCCACTTCTAACTTTACCTCTCTTGCTATTTCCACCACATCTGCATTTACTTCCTCCGTTGAAGTCTCCTTGAATCCCCAGAGCTCTGTGAGGGTTGGAATAAAACTTCTTCCAAACTCCTGTTCGTGTCGATATTCTGACATCCTCTCATGAATCACAAATGTCATTAATGGCATCTAGAATGGTAAATCCTTTCACATGGTTTTCAATTTCTTTGCCCAGATTCATCAGAGGACTCACTATTTATGAAAGCTGTAGCCTTACAAAATGTATTAGTACTTTTTTTCTTTTTTTCTTTCTGAGACAGTCTCACTCTGTCACCCAGGCTGGAGGGCAGTGGCGTGATCTCAGCTCACTGCAATCTCCGCCTCCCGGGTTCAAGCAATTCTCCCGCCTCAGCCTCCTGAGTAGCTAGGATTACAGGCATGTGCCACCATGCCTTTTTTTTTTTTTTGTACTTTCTGAAGAGATGGGGGTTTCACCATGTTGACCAGGCTGGTCTCGAACTCCTGACCTTGTGATCCACCCGCCTCGACCTTCCAAAGTGCTGGGATTACAGGTGTGAGCCACCAGGTCTGGCCTAGTATTTCTTAAATAAGACTTGAAAGTCAAAATTATTCCTTGATCCATAGGTTGTAGAATGGATGTCATGTTAGCAGGCATGAAAACATCAATCGTCTTGTACATCTCCATCACAGCTCGAGTGACTAGGTGCATTGTCAACGATCTTATCATATTTTGAGTGTTTGGTTTTTTTCTGCCCCTGAACAAGAGGTCTCAACAGTGGGCTTAAAATATTAGATATGCCACACTATAGAGATGTGCTGTTGTCCATGCTTTGCTGTTGTATTTCTAGAGCACAGGCAGAGTGGATTTAGCTTAACTTTTAAGGGCCTTAGGATTTTCGAAATGGTAAATGAGTATTGGCTTCAGCTTAAAGTCACCAGCTGCATAAACCCCTAACAAGTCAGTTTTTGAAGCTTTGAAGCCAGGCATTGACTTCTCTCCAGCTATGAAAGGCCTAGATGGCATCTGCTTCCAATAGAAGGCTATTTTGTCTACATTAAAAACTTGCTATTTAGCACAGCCCCTTCATCAATTATCTCAGCTAGACCTTCTAGACAACTTGCTGCAGTTCCCACATCAACTCTTGCTGCTTCACCTTGCACTTTAATGTTATGGAGATGGGTGCTTTCCTTAAACTCCATGAACCAACCTCTGCTAGTTTTAAACTTTACTTCCATAGCTTCTTCACCTCTCTGACTTCAAGGAATTGGAGTTAGGGGCTTGCTCTGGATAAGGTTTTGGCTTAAGAGAATGTTGGGCCTGTTTCGATCTTCTATCCAGACCACCAAAACTTTGTATCAGCAATAGGGCTCTTCTGTTTTCTTATCATTGTGTATTCACCGCACTGGAGTAGCACTTCTAATTTCCTTCAAGATTTGTCTTTCGCATTCACAACTTGTCTAATGAACCCAAGAGGCCTACCTTTCTGGCCCATCTCAGATTTTGCCATGCCTTCCTCACTAAGCTTAATCATTTTCAGCTTTTGATTTAAAATGAGATGTGCGACTCCTCTTTTACTTTAACACTTACAGGCCATTGTAGGGCTATTAATTGGCCTAATTTCAATATTGTGTCTCAGGGAATAGTGAGGCCTGAGAAGAGGGAGAGAGGGAACAGCCTGTTTGGGGAGCAATCAGAACACGTGCATTTATGTTCACCGTCTTATGGGTGTGGTTCATGAGGCTCCAAAACAATTACACTAGTAACGTTCAAGATCCTGGATCACCATAACTTGATAATTTAAGTCTGAAATAATTTTGAGAGTTATTAAATGTAACACAGACAGGAAATGAGCACACATTGTTAGAAAAATAGCACTAATGAACTTGCTCAACATGGGGTTGCCAAAAACCTTCAATGTTTTTTAAGAAAAAACCCTGCAGTATCTGCAAAGTGCAGTAAAACGAGGTATGTTTGTAACTTCAAGTACAGTGCTTTCACAACAGTGTAGCTTAGTAAAGAGCTTATGCTTAAGAATTAGACTGTCTGGACCAAAAAACCCTGCCTCCTCTGCTTACTGTGTATCATTGGGCAGGCTATCATACCTCATTCTCTGCATGTGTAAATAATATTACCTACCTTATAAAGGTGGGGGGTGGAGGGAGCAAGTGGGTGATATTTATGTGTAATTTCCAGTTTTTCCCTGTAAAGTTCAAGCTGGAGATACAATTCTGATAACCGAGTCATGTCACAGGAAACTTTATAGCACCCATTCATATTCCCAGGTTACAGAAAGCTAAGGCCCAATCAGTCTCCTCAATGGGTATCACTATCAGCTTCTGTGAAGAGTGTGGTTTTTACTCCAAGTACAACCTTCTTCGCAGCTTCTCATACTAGAGAGGGTGTCTCCTCCCTGAACCAATAAACCTTATTCGCATTGGTAATTTTTTAAAAAATAGCCACTGAATCCTTTAGCCAAGCAAAATTTTAAAGTGGAATTGCTTCTGTTTAATAGTGTGTACTTGTAATCTGAAAACCACTGCCCTAAGTAAACCAGATTTTATCAGTTCCACAGAACTGTCTGAAATTAACTATTTTGCCTCTTGGCAAATCTAACCCTGGAGGGCCAGAATGCATCTCTGTCCCTCTATACCATCCTTGAACTTAAGACTTATTCACCTGGAACCACAGGCTCTGCTTATTGAAATTCCCTCTGTTCTCCACTGAACATTAGTGCATTTTTCAGCTCAGATAAGGAAATTATTGAATTGCTTTCTTTGCTCATATACCAGTAAGACCCAAATTTACACGCAATTCTACTTACTAAATATTGGCTAGTATGTGAAGAAATGGTGAGAAGGCCAGATCGGGACTGACTAAAAACTTCTGAAAGATTTAGAAGGTTAAGTAGTACAGGCAAATAGATTAGGGGGGAAAACTTAGACTGGAAGATGGGGTTTGAGGCATCCATGAAATAAGGGCTAGGTATCTATCAGTGACGAAAACCTGAAAGGCCTCAAAGCTACCACATGTATCTCCACTCACACTCCAGACTGTGTTAAGAAACTGTCCTCAATATTCCCAGCACCTGACACATACAGAGTTAATACTTGACTCCCTGCCTGATTATACCAGAGACTCACCTCTTGCTTAAACTCTCTGCCTCAGGTAAGTTTTCCTTTTCCTGTAGCACATTATTCCTTTCTGTTGAGGGAAGTTTTAAAAAAAATAATTACATTACATTATGAAGTAAATTTGTGGTTCCTAATCAAACTGTATTTAACACTTCCAAGGTAATACATGCTGACTGATGACTATTAGCTAGCAGGTAGTTTAGTTGTCAATATTACTTGATTTCTACAATTTTTACTGTTAAAAACTGTAGTCAAATTAAGGGTACGAGCAAAGCTGGAAAACTGAGGGAAGGTATCTGTGGTTCAAGGGAATTCTCTATTCAGATTTCTTTAAGACAAAACTGAAAACTATACATGATGCATATGTAATAGATCTAGGCAGCAGACATCTCAAAGAAATGGTGTAGACCTTCCTCTAAAACAAGCAATCAAAGTATCTAGACTCTGTGACTTTCCACTTTAACTAACTAACCACCAATTCTAGTTCTGCTTCTAAAGCACCTACAAAATATGTCAAACTATGATATAGTTTTATATTTATTCATAAGATGGAAAAAAAGTTGCAGGGGAATGTGAAGTCAGTACTGAAAACGGTAAGCATCTATGAAATATGCTGCAATGGCAACATGAAAAATCACTTTACTTGTTAGAAAAGACACACTTAAACAGCTTCTGACTCATTCTACCTTCTGTATCTTGCCTCTGGCCAAGAGTTTGTTGGAACTTTATAAACGATCCCCTCCTCTCATTCCCCAACTCTCCTCCCCCAATCACTCTTCTATCATAAACACTATTTGTTATTAACTAGGGGCAAGGACCTGGACTCCCTTTACCTTCTACCAGGGCAGCTCAAGGGACAGAGAATGTTCAGAAGTTTATGTGACCAAATATCTACAGTCAACTATTAACTGCAACACCTTTTGGGTTATTCTGTCACATGTCAGAGAAGCCAGAGACAAAATTGCATGGCCAAACTGCAGAGAGACATTAATATACATTACCTTCCTTTCATTCGATATGCTTTTGGTGCCATTTTTCCACCACAGGTTCTAGCAAAGGACCCAAGGTATTAGTGATATTTTAACAGTGAATACAACCAAATAGTACATGCCTGCTGGTTTGCAAGTGGGGGTAATGCAAGCTGTATAGCTGGTCACCTATTAAGTCTTAAAATTTAGGAGGATTAAACTTAAAAACTAGAATATGAAAAATACCGCAGTGACTTGGTAAGGCAAGCATTTGATTCCCATTCTTACCCATCATACCTCTTCCCACAATTCCCTGCAATAAACCACAGCTTCTAATTTAGAGCGTATCTTGAGAAAAACCCTACACTGAAAACTTGGATCAAGGCAGAGCCTACTAATAAGTATCAGACCTGGTGCAGTGGCTCACGCCTGTAACCCCAGCACTTTGGGAGGCTGAGGCAGGTGGATTGCTTGAGATCAGGAGTTCAAGACCAGCCTGGGCAACATGGAGAAACCCTGTCTCTACCCAAGACAAAACCATCAAAACTTGGGTATCTTATGTTTAAGAATTGCAGTATCCATGAGTTAAGAAGGCACGTGTCATTAGTGACTGAGTAACTAGTTTTCTTAAAGCTAGGTCTGGAAGCAATATGTTCGGAACATGGGATTTTAGGATAAGTAACCACAATCCCTCAGTACTTCATTTCATAAATTGAGTAAACGATACAAATGCCCTATAGCCTTTTAGGGCAGGTGATGATGTTCGTGAACATGCTAACAAAGCTATGAAAAATACAAACGTAAATAATACTGAGATCTATTTTTGGTCCTTCAGCTTCTGACCAAAAGATGGTGAAACTCTTTTCAACATCTGGCACTATGCATCAAGAAAACTTCTTCCTCCTTGACATCTCCTGCTTCGGCCTCCCAAGCAGCTGGGACTACAGGCATGCACCACTACGCCCATCTAATTTTTGTACTTTTAGTAGAGACGGGGCTTCACCATATTGGCCAGGCTGGTCTTGAACTCCTGACCTCAGGTGATCCGCCCACGTCAGCCTCCGAAAGAGCTGGGATTACAGGCGTGAGCCACCACACCCAGTGGATAGATTTGTTTTCAATATGAGTTTGGCTACCTCAGAACAGGAGCCATGACTGCCACTGACAATAGTTACTTTAGTTGAATAATTTTCAGAGTTCTTCAAAGCGAGAAATCAAGGCTTTGGATGATAATCCTTTTCTAGAGTATAATGTACTTTTTTTGAGACAGAGTTTCACTCTTTCGCCCAGGCTGGAGTGAAGTGGGATGATCTCGGTTCACTGCAACCTCCGACTCCCGCCCTGGGTTCAAGCAATTCTCCTGTCTCGCTTCCCAAGTAGCTGGTATTATAGGCACCCGCCACCAGGCCCAGCTAAATTTGTATTTTTAGTAGAGATGGGGTTTTGCCATGTTGGCCAGGCTGGTCTCAAATTGCTGACCTCAGGTGATCCACCTGCCTTGGCCTCCCAAAGTGTTACGATTACAGGCATGAGCCACTGCTCCCGGCCGTATAATGTACTTTTTGTTTTTTTGTGTTTTTAGTAGAGATGGGGTTTCACCATGTTGCCCAGGCTGGTCTCGTACTCCTGAGATCAGGCAATTCACCCACCTCGGCCTCCCAAAGTGCTAGGATTACAGGCGTGAGTCACTGCGACCGGCCAGTACTCTTGACCACTATTTTTAATACATGACAAACCCTCTTTTAGGAAATGATTAGAAGCTCCAAGAATCATTATTTAGAGAATACTTTATTAGTTTCTGTAATCAAACCCATGTAGATAAGACCTTACATATTTAATACAGTGCGTCACCCCTGTACAAATGGAAAAAATTAAGTTTAACGTTTCTAGACCAATATGGCTGTTAATTTCTGTACAATGCCAACTCAACACAGTAAACTGGGATACTTTTTCCAAAGTTGACAGCACAGCTAAAGTTTCCAAAAATTCAAATTATATATATATATGTATATATATATATATTTATATAAAAAGACCAATAGCAGTATGTTATGCATCAATAGCAGCAACAGCTTTTCCAGGTTCTGCAGTCATCTGAATAAAATTATAGAGACATCCAGCACACTCCATTTAAAAAAAAGGTGGGGGGGGGGAAGGTAAAAAACAAAACCCCAGAAAATTGCAAAGTTCTGTTACTGTTGTGGTACCTGGCACCATTTTTTAAAATTAGCTTCTGAATCATCATCTGGAAATAAAACATTCTAGAATAACATCATTAAAAACAGCTCTGATAAAGCACGGTCACTACTACGTATCATAAAGCAGGTACAAGATATTTTACATTCACAGAGGTATGATACAGTACTGTCCTATATCTATAATACTAGAGGATACAATTAAAAAGGCATTATTTGAGACTTGATTCTACTTTTCCAGCAGAGGGCCCAAAAGATGGCATGACACAGCTCTGTAAAGAAATGCACCTTCTTAGGATTTCCTTTAATTAGTGGCACAGTTCTAGGTACTCACTGTTCTTCATAAACACCAGCTAAAAACTGGTTTAAAAAAAAAAAAAAAAAGAAAAAAGGAAAAAAGAAAAAAAAACCCAGAACCATGGGATTCATACAAAGATGACTGAGTGGGGCAAGGAAGACTCAACCTAACTAGCATTTTACCAAATCTGTCATGTTTGAATGGTGACAGCTCCATGGAAGAAAGGAGATGCTAAGTAGCGCTTCAAAGCTTCGGACCACAACCAAAACAGCATCATTTCAAACAGAAGCAGTAGCCAAACACTGCTCACTGTGATATGGTTCAAGGATGCTGATATCAGTATTTAATCATCTGCTCATTCATCCAGGAAGAAGGGGAGATCAGTTACTACTGTACTTTGATTGTGTTCGACTCAATCACCATGTTATAAAAATAGCAAGCTGCCATAACAAAAAATAAGGCTCCTCTATCCAGCACCAGTTATCTTCAGTTCTTCACCTCCAAGCCTACAAATGCCATAACCATATCCAAAGAACATAAGGGAGCAAAAAAACCGCATCTGATGTATTAGCTGGGACCATCATCACACTGTTCAGGCTGGGCTATTCCTCTGCTGTGTTATTTTCCTTATATTTTTGGTGTTTCATCTAATCATAAGGATTTTTAGGTCTAAATTATATGCACTCAAAAAAATGGGTGCATATATTTATATATAAATTCTGACTGAAGATGTGTGGCCATCAACCGAGCGCATGTTATATAGTAGGTACAAGCTTGCAAAGCCTCATTTTTACTGGTACAGCAGCTATGTGTCAGTGTAAATTGCTCCTATGTCCCTTGTGTATCTCCAAGCTCTGAACAGGATAATGTCACAGACCATTTTGCCCCTTTGGCTGCTGGCATTATCTGACTTAATCCTCCATGTTTTCCCTCCCCCCACCCCCAATCCCCTGCAATAAACCATAGCCTTTAAGATTTTGTTTCTTCGGTTTTGATCGCCTGAGGTTTGATTGGTCCAGTTCTAACAGGTTTGGTGGCTATGGAGGGTGCAGGGGGTGGCTTTTCTTCTACTTTTTCCTGACAGACACCAGGAGGGTCGGTCAGTGTTTCAGGAGGTTTACTTGAATCACTGTCCACTTTCTGGGCTTTGCCTCCTATCTGTTTGCTCTGTTGCTGTTCAGAGAAGAACCGTTGCGTGGACTGAAGAACCTCTGCTCTCTGCTTTGCCTTAAAAAATAAGAAAGAATAACTGAAAATACTGCAGCATTACCAAAGCCTGTCAAATCAATCTTGGTTCAAATTCTTTTACCAATCACAAATCAGTTTTCCCCACACTGGTTTGGCCAAAGCCAAAAGGTACCTCATTGATCTTTGAGCTTTTAATGCATAGATTTCTTCCTATTTTTGAAATATTCCATGTGATTAAAAAAAAAAAAAAAAAAAGGAAACCACAGGACCACCTCCCACCACCTTTTCAAGGTTTGCCCTCTCATAAAATAATAAAATATAAATTGCTGCTGATTTGTATCTTCTCTGGAACAATAAGCTTATTGATATTACATTTTATTTAGGGAACCTGTTTGCAAATCTGAAAACATACATGTAACACTTAAAACTTCTAGTTATCAATATGTGGTCTACAATAAAATGAAAAGGAAGCACTTATATTGTGGCATTACCAACACCTAGGACCAAATGTCTTGTGGCTGAGTCCTCTTCCCACAGCTCTCTTCTGCAGGGGAAGAGCATCAGAAATTAGTAACTACGACTTCACTTGATCACTAAGTTCTGATAGCTCCTACCACATTCTGAGCTGGTAAATAATTTCTTAGTTTTGACTATGTGCCCCCAAAAATATACTTACGTCAATCTGTAAATTTTACCACTGTAACATTCACAATTAAAACTTAACTTTCCATCCTTCTTGCACATAAAAAAAAAAATGCTTCATGTTCTACAGGTAACCTGTACTATCCAAAGATCTGAAGCAATTTTCAAGAAGCTTGTACCCTTTCCCACCCCATTACGATTATAAAGCTCTAATGTTATTTCCAACATGGGAATATGTGAAAATCAAGAGCCAAGGAGCCAGAAGCAGAACTGGAATCCAAGGCCAAATAACTTCCGAAGATTTTTACTCACACTGGTATTTCTAATTATAACAAACAGATGGAAATCCTAGGCATACAGCCTTAATAAAAGTAGATAATTATTTAATAAAAGTTTTGCTGCTGGGTAGTCTTTAGGGATTACTCAGGATCAGAAACACTAGGGATGTCACCCCCAGAAACTTTAATCAATCAATCCATCAATCAAATTTTCGAATAGGATTATCATAAACATGTTTCTAATTCAGAGTAAAGCATTACTATGCACATTTCCCTGTTTGAAAGCGGTAAGCTTTTCTTTCTTCTAGTCTGATCTCATGACATATATAGTGACAAAACAGGCAAAATTACTAAGATCCCTGAAAGTCAAGCCTAAAGTAAATATAGAAATAAATGGATTCAACTGGCTGTACTGGCAGACATGTAAGGTTTATGCTACAAAACTGTCCCCACACAGACTCCTAAAGGCACTCTTTCTGCATTAGCAAACCCCATGTTTATCAGTGCCTTTCATCATGAAGGATCCCAAAGTGCTTTTCTGAGTTCTTCATCTACAACTGCACAATCCACTGTGGAATACAGCCACCTCATGTGGCGGGCCAAAAAGGCTATGAAAACAGTTTGAGAAGAAAACTGTACTTCGATGACTCATAATGGAAAAAATACCAAGATAGGTAACACATCTTACCCATTCCAGAGTTTTCATATAACCATGATTTATATTTTAAGCTGCTGGGAGGAGGAGAGTCAGGGGAAAGGGGGGAAGAAAATTAAAAAAAAAAAAAAAAAAAAAAAATGGGGAAGTCTATAATAATTCATATTACTTCTTCGCTATTCCAGAAAAAATTTTGCATCTAAACTCAGATCTCCCTCAAATATTTATCTGATAACAATTCATTTGGCCACAGTTTAAGACATTAATGCGTTTCCTGACTACAGTTGCAAAAAAAAAGAAAAAGAAACAAAAAGAAAAAAAAGATGAAAGGAATGGGAATGGGGCAAAAAAAAGAAAAAAAAAGGGGGAAATGAATAAAAGTAGTTAGCTTGGTTAAGTCTACTAAGACAATGAATGCCTGGATATACAGTTATGGGTCCAGAGGCATTTTAAGACATGGTTCAGAGACAGATTCTTGATCTGTTGGCTGTTAACACTGTACTAACCTTCATGTCTTGTTCAGCCTTCAACGCAGCCTGGGCCTGATTACCTCTGACTCCAGATAGTGATCCACAAGGACCCCTGGCTACATGTGGCAAACGAGCATGGCTCATGAGGCCTGTGGTCAGCGGAGGAGGCATCTGACTGGCCAGTGCCATTGGTGGCCTCTGAACAGGCGCTGGGAAGGTGTTAGTATGTGGGGCTCTTACCAATGGAGGGACCAGGTTAGGCTGAGAGAGAATCTGAGTGAAAAAAACAAAACATACAACATTGAACTGTTAAAAAAAAAAAAAAAAAAAAAAAAAGAAAAAAAAAACTGCCAACTAGACCAGGTTGGCTTATCCCAGAGTAAATCTGTGCCCATCCTACCAGTGAAAGGAAGTGTATGGATTGTGCCACTTCATTAACAAGGACAAAGAATAAACAGGCCATGCTTGGAGAGTTTAACAGAAAAATTAGGCAAAGCATGCTATGGCACTTCAGTTGGTCCTAGCATCTCAGTTGTAAATTCTGAAGGGGGGGATAAAGACTTTTAATTAGGCTATCTTTTTAAAAGGTACAGTTACAGAAAAGGCACACACCTGTAACAAATGTAATCTGAAGATAAATAAAATCAATACTAATTCAACAAATGTTAATTTCTCAGGAACCAGTTCTAGTTTGTGAGAGTTCTTAGTTAGTCCTTTTATATGATCAGCAAGGGGAAGAGAAGCCAATATTTTTATACATATATTAAAACACCTTCTTGGAAATTTTATCTCAATTGCACATAAATATCTTAAAAACAAAAACAAAAACCAACTTTAAACCTAGAAAACTTCAAGCACTGGGACCCTTCGCTGAAAAGTCAACTCCTTAAAAAAAGTTAAAAGGAAAAGGACTCAAATTATCAGAGCTGTGTGGGGAATCTTAAAACTATTTCTCTTGTCTGCTTTAGAACTAAACAATTACTATGTCTGGCTATAAATCGCAGACTATCTTTATAAAATAAATTTATTGTTAAATTCAGAAACTATTTTTTATTAAAAACTGTACTTAACTGGCTAACATAAGGCAAGATCACAATTTATCCAGATTAGCAACTATTTTTAAGTCAATAATACTCATTTCTTAATTATATCTGCCCACCTGGGGTGCAAACTGTGTAGGAAATGGTTGTGTCATTCTCACAGTGGCAGGGGCTGACTGGAACTGCTTCTGGTAGACAATGCTGTTCATTTTGCTGGACTGGCTGTTCGGACTTGTAGAAGTAGCCCTTGGGAAGAAGCCGTTACTAGTCAGTATAGTAATACCAAGTAAATAATGCTGTTAGATTTTTGCAAACACTGTTCTTAGTATTTTCATCATACTTGGTAGTTGGTAAAAATTACTGTGATGAGTTACCAAAACATTCTGGTAGAAGAGAGACATTGGAGGAGCAGAGGTAAGAAAGGATACCAGTTACCAGTTAAGATTGGCTGGTTTGAAACCCGCTTGGACAATATTTTTTAAAAAATTAGCCAGGTTTGGTGGCACGTGTATGTAGTCCCAGCTACTCAGGAGGCTGAGGCAGGAGGACTGCTTGAGCCCAGGTGTTTGACATTGCAGTGAGTTATAATCATGCCACTGCACTCTAGCCTGGGTAACAGAGTGAGGCTCTGTCTCAAAAAAAAAAAAAAAGAAAAAAAGATCTGCTCTGTAACAAAAGAATTTACTTAAAATATAGTACAATAAACACATTTCAAATAATTTAAAAGCTTAACATTTTAGACAAAACTATCAAAAAGAATGTCTTAATAATTCCTTTTCTGCTTGGAAAAGGGATTATGTCACACAGGACTGATAAGTATTTAACAAATAGTGACCAAATTGGAATTTCATAAGCAAATTTAAATGCCCATTTTACCGGAAGGGACTAGATGTTGGTGTGGTGCTTCTACCAGCGATTGGAGGTGTGCCTGGTTTTATATCAATGCCACTTCCAAAGGCTTTTAGTTCCATTTCAGACATCTGAGGAAAAGCATAAAATAAACTTAACATTTCTTTAATTCCATAAGCTAAGTGCTGTGTTTACATGTCCTATATGTGAAGACGTAATCTAGGAAAGGGCAAAAAACCTTAGTACAAAACTCCTATAGTCAAGTATTATGGAATTATCAGACCAAAGAGACTTGTAATAAAATAAGCCCAAAGACACTATAAATCCAATTCTTCCAACAAATTTGTGAATTCTTTGTTATTAGGTAAAAACTAGATGGGGCCAAACACATTAAAAGTAAACAGATAAAATGTAAATACACTGGGGTTTGAGATTTGTTTTGCAGGGTGGTAAGAACCGACACATTTTAGTTTTTTAGATAACACAAATGTATAGATCTGAACACACTACCTTAAATTCTCAAACAACCTGTGCAAATGTCTCTTTACTTACTTTTCCTGTGGTTGCAATCATGCTATGCTGTGTTCCAGCAGGAATTAATCCTCTGAAAGGCTGGCTTACTTGTGCAGGACGGCTCAGACTCTGAGCCTGTGCTTGGGGAGTGGTATGCTGTAATGGGGGCTGAAGAGTCTGAGGCAAAGCAATTAGAGGTTGCCCTGTAGATCCAAAATTAGGCAAGGAAAGCTGGGATGCTGGTAAAGGTACTGTAACCTAGAAAATAAGTAAAGAGAAACTGAAGCAATTTGTTTCTGTTTACTGCAGACATACTCATACAACTATACACAACTCTTCAAATACTTTTGAGTAAGATTTAAAATAGAACACATCGGCTGGGTATGGTGGCTCATGCCTGTAATCCCAGCACTTCGGAAGGCCAAGGGGGGCAGATCACGAGGTCAAGAGATCGAGACCATCCTGGCCAACATGGTAAAACAACATCTCTACTTAAAAAAAAAAAAAAAAACATACAAAAATTAGCTGGTTGTGGTGGCATGTACCTGTAGTCCCAGCTACTTGGGAGGCTGAGGCATGAGAATTGCTTGAACCCAGGAGGCAGAGGTTGCAGTGAGCCGAGATCGCACCACTGCACTCCAGACTGGCGACAGAGCAAGACTCCGTCTCAAAATATAAAAAATAAAATAAAATAAATAAATATAACACATCCATCTACTAATATATTTCACATATTTCTTTTGCTTAGTGACTACAAGTTGAGTATCTCTAATCTGAAAATCAAAATCCAAAATGCTCCAAAGCTTTCTGAGAGGCTGATATGACACCACAAGTAGAGAATCTGACACCAAGTCCAGGCACGGTGGCTCACGCCTGTAATCCCAGCACTTTGGGAGGCCAAGGTGGGTGGATCACTTGAGGTCAGGGGTTTGAGACCAGCCTGGTCAACATGGGGAAACCCTGTTTCTACAAAAATAAATAAATAAATACAAAAATTAGCCAGGCATGGTGGTGGGCGCCTGTAATCCCAGCTACTCGGGAGGCTGAGGCATGAGAATCATTTGAACCCAGGAGATGGAGGCTGCAGTGAGCTGAGATCGTACCACTGCACTCCAGCCTGGGTAAGGGAGATTCAGTCTCAAAAAAAAAAAAAAAAAAAAAGAATTCAACACCCTACCTCATGTGACAGATCAGTCGAAGTGCGGTCAGAACTTTGTTTCATGCATAAAGTTATTTAAAATGTTGCTTAAAATTACCTTCAGGTTATATGTATAAGGTATATATGAAACAGGAATTTCAGGTTTAGACAGGCCCCACATCCCAAGACACCTCATTATGTATACGCAAACATTAAAAAAAAAAAAAAAAAAAAATCCGAGACACTCCTGGTCCCAAGCATTTAGGTAAGAGACACTCAACTCTCAACCACATCTCCATTCTTCTATTAAAGGTACAACGTAGTTTAGTTAATGCTACTTGTAGTGAAGAAAATAGAAAGTGAAAGAATTAGAACTATCTTTGAATTTATCCACAGGACATGTCAAATAATCACAAAGTACATGGGGACACAATATAAGTAGTATTCACAAGTTTCCAAACAGATATTTTACATAATGTTTTCAAGGCTGGTCAAAATGAGCTATGAGAAGAACAAGAATCTCTGTTTTCATATAAACACTGTATTTAATCTGAATGTCAATAAGATATTCCCGAATTATCACTACCTAAAATAGCAAACAAAAACAGTTATAAGAAAATGACTAATGACTTGTTCCCCCACCAGCCCTCCACCACTTTTAAAGAATAAGCTAATGAAATTATTAGAGGAGATAGTTTTAAACGCACCATACACTTATCACTGAAAATTATTATTGCATTCATACACTTAAGAAAGTATTTGCCATTTATACTCGATCACACTCTGCCACACTGTTGTATGTATGCTAACCTGTCAGATGGGTCTTTGGGAGGCTTCTCCCTAGCACTAATGGGTAAGCCACCTAAATCACACTTACATGTAACTATATTCTGGACAATGGTTTTCAAAGTTTTATATTCATGGAATCCTTTGCTAAAATAGAATAAATAATTACACGGAAACCTAGCAGCCAGATGTGGTGGCTCAAGCCTGTAATCCCAACGCTTTGGAAGGCCGAGGCAGGTGGATTGCTTGAGCCCAGGAGTTCAAGATCAGCCTAGGGCAACATGGCAAAACCTTGTCTCTACAAAAAATACGAAGAAAAATTAGCCAGGCATGATGGCATGAGCCTGTAGTCCCAGCTGCACAGGAGGCTGAGGTGACAGGATTGCTTGAGCCTGGGAGGTGGGCTGCAATGAGCCATGATCACATCCACTCTGACGTGGGTGACAGAAAAAAAATAAAACCCCCCAAACCAACAAAAAACCTAGAAGATGTAAAAATACAGGAATGACTGAAGTAGGGGGTGATGGTGGTGAGAAGAGGGGTCTCATGAACCTGAAATCCCTTCTATGTGGACCCAATGGAATTCTTTATGACATCTCAGTGAACAGTTTAATGACCACTCCTCCATCTTTCCTTCATGGTTCAATTTAAATTTCCAAACAATCACAAAAGCAATAAAAATAATAATAAAGAAAATTGAGGAAATTTACCATGCCATAGTTTACCTGCTGGAGAGCACTTGGTGACTGGGCAGTGTTATAAAAATTTGTCTGACCAGGCTGTTGTACTTGTCCAGAATAAAGATTTGAAGCCTGGGTAAGATTTGCTCTAGCCTAGAAAAAATTTTGTAAGAAAACATGAGTAAAACTGAAAAAAATTTCAAATTCAGAGACGGAGATTATGACTTCAAAGCAATGTCTAGCAATTTTTAGTATTAGATAAAATGAAAGGACTTTGTTTTTTTCATTGCATCTTTTAACATGTTTTCTTTTAAAAATGTTTCCTTAAAATGATCTGTGACATAGGAATACAATGAGTGTGCACTGTTCTAGTCCCCTGACTTACCTGGAGAAGATGTGTGTCAATCAGCTGGGAACCTCCTAGTCCTGATGCCTGCCCCAGTTGATGTTCATACAATATGGGAATAGGCTGGGTATTTGATGTTTGCTGAAAGGCAAGACCAGATTGTGCCTTGGCAAGTTCTTGGTGTTGGACAGTTGGAAAGTTGTGAATAGCAGTCCCAGAAAGGACCACAGATGGCTGGGATAAACTGCTTTGCATAAAAGCTGGCTGAGATCTACATAAGGATTAAAGAGAAAATATTGTTAGAATCTCATCTGGAATCTGAAAATCTTAACAATGCAAATCCCAAATGACCCAATACAGTCATGTGCTACATGACATTTCAATCAATAGAACACATATATATTGATGGTCCCATAAGATTATAAGGAAGCTGAAAAATTCCTATCACCTAGTGACATCATAGCTGTTCTAACATCACAGAACATATGACTCAAGTGTTTTTGCTGGTGCTAGTATTAAATATAAACAAACCTACTACAGTCATATAACAGTGCAGTACATAGTTATATACAGTACATAATATCTGATACTGATAAAAAGAATTATGTTACTAGTTTATGCATTTACTATACATTTTGTTACTTTAGAGTGTACTCTTTCTACTTAAAACAAAAAACTATAAAACAGCCTCAGGTAGATCCTTTAGCAGGTATTCCAGAAGAAACCATTGTTAACATAGGACATGACAGCTCCGTGTGTGTTTCTGCCCCTGAAGACTTCCCAGTGGGACAGGATGTGGAGGTGAGGTAGATGAGAGTATATTGATGATCCTAGCCCTGTGTGGGCCTAGCCTAATGTGTGTTTGCATCTTAGTTTTTAACAAAAAAGTTTAAAAAAGTTAAAAAAAAAAAAATTCAAAAAACAGAAAAACGTTAACAAAAGGCCAGACTTTGTGGTTCATGCTCACAATCTCAGCACTTTAGGAGGCTGAGGTGAAAGGATTGCTTGAGGCCAGGAGTTTAGACCAGCCTGGGCAAGAGAACAAGATCTCATCTCTACAAAAAAATAAAAAATTAGGTGGGCACGGTAGCAAGTGCCTGTAGTCCTAGCTACTTGGGAAACTGAGGTTGGACAATGGCGTGAGCTCAGGAGTTCGACGTAGTGAGCTGTATGTGTCACTGCACTCCAGCCTGGGTGACACAGACCTTGTCTCAAAAAACAAACAAAAAAACAACAACAAAAAGAAAATATTTTTGTGCTGATGTACAACGTGTTTGTGTTGTAAGCTAAATGTTATTACAAGAGTCAAAAAATTACAGTAAGTTGAGGTTGATTTATTAAAGAAAAATTTGTTCTTACAAATATAGTGTACCCACAGCGTACAGTGTTTATAGACTCCACAGTAGTGTACAGTAGTATCACTCGCCACTCACTCACTGACTTACCTAGACCAACTTTCAGTCTTGCAAGCCCCATTCATGGTAAGTGTGCTATACATGGTAAGTACCATTTTTAATCTTGTATGCTATCTTTTTATTGTACTTTTTCTGTTTAGATTGTTTAGATTTCTATGTTTAGACACAAATATTTACCACTGTGTTACAACTGCCTACAAAATACTAAGTACAGTAAAATGCTGCATGCATTTATAGCCTAATTAGACACAATAGGCTGTACTCTATAATAGCCTAGGTGTGGAGCTGCAGGCTATACCACCTAGGTTCCTGTAAGTACACTCTATGATGTTTGAAAAAGGATGCATACTTCAGAATGTTTCCCCATCACTGACACTTGGCTGCACTCTAATTAGCTCAGAAATCAAGAAAAGAGGCAGAGAATATAGACTGTGTCTAAAGCAACTTATTTCAAGATTTAAAGCCCTGTATACAAGGAAGCTTCATATGTAAAAGTCCTGTGAAACGGCCTGTTCTCCCTGAGAAGTGGATTGCTCTCTCCTTTCGAATAGTGAGAATAATTCTCTTTTTGTGTTCAACACAATGTTGAGAACAAAATATCTTTTTCTCTTTGGCAACTTTCTAATTTATAGCACCAATAGCCCCAACTTTTCTTATTTGTATTTCATTACTTCCCCACATATATTTTTAATATAAATGGCCTAGCCTCAAGATCTTTATGGAATAAAGCACAGTAATAGTTCACGTCAGAATTACCCACAAAGATCAAGCAAGCAAACAAACAAGAACACAAACCAAAATCAAACCAAGCCAAAACACACCCCTCAAAACAAAACCATAATGCCAGAATCTAACTCCAGACTTCCCTATCATCTCTGAGGTGGATGCCTCCAGTCTACACTTTTAAGATGCAGAGATAAAGAATAAGCAACTAAATCAAAAGTAGTGGGTTAAAGAACATTATGCTTTGTTGTTTTATTAAAACTGACCTATGTGGCAGGAACAAAATCCACTAAGAAAGAATGCTAGTCTAGGATCATAGCAATCTTTACAGTATCTACTTATAATTTATGTTTCAAACACAAGGTAAGAAAATATGAATATACTGTTATAAACTGTCCTGTCTTTGTAGAAGCCAATTCAGAGACTCCCTAATAAATACTATGCTGATTAGGTTAAGTAACAAGCAAGGAATGTTTAGGGATAAAATAACTGCTTTCAAAATCTAAACCTGTACTTTCCAATGTGGTAGCCACTTGCCACAATTACATATGTGTCTTATATTATATTTCTATTGACCAGGTCTGGTCTTAAAAAGTCTGTCTTCTAAGACAATTAGTGAAATGGGGATTACAAATACAGTACATTGCTACTCCACCTCCCATGGCCTGTGGAAGATATTACTAATTAATCACTGTACTCTTTTTCACAGTACTGAAAAGTGGTTGTAAACTTTTCAACAGTGTTTCAAGCAGCCAATACAATTAAAAGGAGACTGGCTTGTGAGGTTAAATCTAGCTGCTATTCCTGTGTCAGAAATTTTCAAATTTTATTTTTAATATAAATTCCAAGATAATCCCAAATACAAGACTTCCTTTAGCTTCTAGTTGGGGCAAATAGTTTTACTTCTAATGGGAGAAAATAACGAAACTACCTGAGAGTAAGATGAGGAGGGAAGACCTACAACAGCTATATACGTAACGACACAGGTGTATTAAATTTTACTAAAGTATCTTTAATTAAAAGGTAAAAATAAAAGCCACATTTATGAGGTTTACTAATGACTCAGCTCTCTGTTAAGAAAGTTTCATTAGCTGAACCTGGCTTCTCTAGGAGTATCATTATGGTAATATAAAACATACTGTATTAACTGATGACAAGTTTAATCTGTAAAGTATGGAAATTCTATCTGAACTCACTTCTGAAAACAAATTCCTAAAAACAAGTGCACAGACTTCCTAAACCAAGTGTCCTGAATGTAACTTATTTTTCTTTCTGATGATTTAAGGCCACCATTAAGAGGATGGATGACAGCTATGCCATGAGGCACTGCTCCTACTATCTGACTCTTACTCTCACTCTTCTTCCCTCATTAAATTGGAAACCAGAGACACTGAGGGTTGAATCCAGGCTCTGCCACTTTATATATAACCTTAGGTTAAAACAAAACAAAACAAAACAAAAAACCCTCACCCTCTTCAAGTCCTAACATCCACATGTTAAATGAGGAGGACTTACCTTCACACAGGTGGCTGTGTGAAGACTAAATTTAGTTAATGTATGTGAAAGGCTGAATAGCTATCATATATAAGGAAAGTTCAAAAAAAATCAGTTTTCATTATTTCCCTAATTGCAAAGGTAACTTACAGTGCATCTGAGTGAATTTTTGGAAAAAATGCTTTCTTCACTACATAGCATATTTGTCACCATTACTTCCATGCTTTGATATTCTACCCCTCTCTGTTCTGTTATATTCCACCCTGTCCTATACCCCCTAACATAATGTAGTTAACTGCCATGCCTCAGCTCGTACGTAGAGGAGATTCAGATATATATAGCTGTTGGTAGCCAGAAGGCACACAGACTTTTAGGTTCTTTAAGCAGCTATTTTCTATAATTTCTAACAATTTTGGGGTTGCTGTTGTTCACTACTTCAAAAGGTTTTGAAGGCTGACTTTCTTTAATAAGGTATGGTTGAAATTACCAGAGGCTGAGGTTCATGACATATAATCAACATGCTCAACTAGCCAATGTGGCTTATAGCAGAGTCATCCTAGGTCTTTTTGGGAAGGAACAGTTATGGATTACGGCAAGGAGGATCAGTAGTTACAATGTTTTCAACATCACTACAAAAGTAACTTTTAAAGCATTTACCTATATGGTTGAAGTGAAGAGCTGAACAATTCCTGAGCCTGGGAAACAGCAGGTCCAGCCCCCAAACTCAGTTGGGCTTGATGCTGCCCTTGCAGTGGTGCATAAATAGGGATTGGAATCTGCTGAACTGAAGTTGGCTGCAATGCATTGAAAAAGTATGTAAACATATTATATATCAACATCATACAAATAAATCATTAACAATGGAATATAAAAATTTGAGACATGAAAAGAGTAAGATGAATACTATATATCAGTTCCATTTTAAAACAAAACTGAATGTAAACATCTAAATTTCCCTTTCAACCCACTACTTATTCTACATTGTTAATATTAAGCTCTGGTAAATTTGGGGAAATTTTAAAATTTTGCTTATAGAATATCAAGGTAATCAAGCGTCGCTTGTAATTTCAGAGTCTATTATTTATGTTCCAAGGTAACTATTATAACCACAGAAATGCGAAGGAACAAACATAGGATGGAAGAAGTCTTTGATATTACCTGAGAGAGACCTGGTTGGAAACCCTGTTGTTGAGCCAAGGATGGTGGAGCCAATCGCGCATGTTGGGTATTAAATAAATGACTTGTGTCCATATAGAAGGCTGGGATTTGAGCTGTAGACCGTCAGGAAAAACAAGCAGTAATAAGTGTCCTAATTTCAGAATTTTCCCAACAGTATATAAAAACCAAGTTTTGTAGCAGATTCCAAATTAAGTGCACCCTCTGAAAATTAATACAGCCATGGAAAAACTAAAAACGTGACAAGAGGCAAACGTGAAAAGATGGAAAACTTCTAGTAGACAGGTAACTAGTACTTGTGAAGGCATGAGAAAAAATTTATATACTGCCAATGGGGTATAGATACTCAGATTTTGTCAGTGGTAAAATTTCACATAATCTACTAAAATTGAAAACGAATCTACCCATTGAACTGGCAATTCTACTCCAATTTTAAACCTACCTACTAGAATCTAGCAAAATATTTAGAGGATTGACATTTAATTTTAAAAGTTTGGTATAAAATTCTAAACACATTTCTATGTATGTACATACTACTTTGTGACTTGCTGTTTTTTTTTTTTTTTTTTAACAGTCTCGCTCTGTCACCCAGGCTGAAGTGCAGTGGCACGATTGATCCCAGCTCACTGCAACCTCCACCTCCTGGGTTCAAGTGATTCTTGTGCCTCAGCCACTTGAGCAGCTGGGTGTGTGCCACCACGCCCAACTGATTTTTGTATTTTTAGTAGAGATGTGGTTTCACCATGTTGGCCAAGTGGCTCTTGAACTGCTGGCCTCAAGTGATCTGCCCGCCTCAGCCTCCCAAAGTGCTGGGATTACAGGCATGAGCCATGGTGCCTGGTTGACTTGCTGTTTTTATACAGTAGTATGTTCTGCGGAACTCCACATATTACAATGACGAGACAGGGTCTCACTCTGCCAGGCTGGAATGCGGTGGCATGATTATCACCTGGCTCAAATGATTCTCTCACCTCAGCCTCCCAAATAGCGGCAACTACAGGCATGTGCCACCACATCCAGCTAATGTTTAAAATTTTTTTGTAGACGTGGGGTCTCACTATGTTGCTCAGGTTGGTCCTGAACTTCTAGGGTCAAGCAATCCTTCTGCCTTGGCCTCTTGAAGTGCTGGGATTATAGGTATGAGCCACCACGTCCAGCCTATATATTGTTTTTAACTTGTCATTATTAGAAATAATACTGCAATGAATACCCTCACTTAACTCCTCTGATAGGTTAAGTGTATCTATATGAGATTCCTAGCTAAGAAACTGTTACTACAGTACGTATGTACACTTATAGCTTCCAAGACACTTTTAAAAAGAATTACGTCAATTTAGGCTGGGAGAGGTGGCTCACGCCTATAATTCCAGCACTTTGGGAGGCTGAGGAAGGAGGATCACTTGAGCTCAGGAGTTCGAGGCCAGCCTGGGCAACATGGTAAAAAAACGCTGTCTAGACCAAAAATGTAAAACAAACAAACAAACAAAAAAATTAGCTGGGCATGGTGGTGTGCTCCTGTGGTCCCAGCTACTTGAGAGGCTGAGGTGAGAGGATCACTTGAGCCTGGGAGATGGTGGTGGCAGTGAGTCAAGACTGTGCCACTGCAATCCAGCTTGGGCAACAGAGCCAGACATCATCTCAAAAAAAAAAAAAAGAATTACGCGAATTTAAATATTTACAGCAATGTACTTTAAGAGCCTTATGCTTAGCTGAAAGGTTAAGAAGAGACAAAAATAGGCATTTTAGTCTTCAATTTCTAAATTCCTTACATTCAAGCCTAAAAACATTACCTGCTGCAGACTGAGACACATAAACTTGCGGACTCTGTTGTTGCTGGGCAATAAGGGAAGGCATACAGCTTAACTGTGAAAAATGACTTGCAGAAGGCAGGCTGCTTGTCTGCAACTGCTGAGGTTTCACTTTACAAATATTTGGAGGGTCTGATGTGGTTGTAGATTTTGTGCTCAAAGAAGAGGTAGTGTATGTACCAGCTCCTATATTTGGGGAAGCAAATAAAGGGGAAAACAGAACAAATTTAAAAGTGTTGCTATTGCTCACAGTACTAACCAGAAACTGCAAAATTAATGTTTCTACCCATCACGTACTTATATACTGCTTCAGGCCAAAAGTAGATGAGGTAGCTTACAAAACAAAAGAGTAATTATCACCAAATGCAAATATGACTAGAAAATATGGAACAGTAAACAATAGAAAATTAAAACAAGAAACAAAACACAAAATTCATAAAATGAGGCCGAGAGCCTATATAACTGTTATAGTTTGGCCAGAAACGACTTGTTTTTTAATCATCACAAAGAAGAATAGCATACATAATCAAGAGCTTCATTCACTTATTACCATAGATACAAGGACACAAAAGGGAAAAGTGCTATCCCTTAGAAATAATTACGACTATACATGGGCCTTGAGAGATCTCAACTGGTCCTAAAATGCCACATATACTTAAGGCTGGATTTCTCTCTCCTGTAAAAACTGGCCCATGTTGAGGGCAGGAGTATAAGACCAGCCTGGGGAACACTGTAAGATCCTGTCTCACACAAAATCAAAAAATTAGCTGGGCATGGTGGTGCCTGTAGTCCCAGCTACTCGGGAGGCTGAGATGGAAGGACTGCTTGAGCCCAGGAGTTTGAGGCTGCAGTGAACAGTGATGACGTCACCACACTCCAGCCTGAGTGACAGAGCAAGACATCATCTCTTAAAACAAAAAACACAACTCCAAAAGCAACCAAAAAAACAAACAAAAACAAAACAAAACCACCTGGTAGATAGTAATATCTTTAAAACAAATGAAATAAACTACTTAATAAGTAAATAGAATTATAAAACTCAGGTGTTAGGGTCCATTAGTTTTATTGATTAATGAGCTATTATGACTGTATTACTGGCCCAAAATGTCAATACTGGTATTTGATTAAAAAGTAATGTATAGTTATCATTATCTTCAGATGATGTTCTACCTGAGAGTGGACCAAAATTCAAGTGCTTCTATCCTTCTAGTAATTATCTACCAGTAGGATGACTAGGTAACAAGGGCCTTGTTTAAAAAATTATCCTAGTCAAGCATAGTGTAGGAAATCTAGACCTGGGGAAACAAGTTAGTTGGGTTCCAAAGAAAGAACTAGGAACCATTATTTCCAGACCTTCCTACCACACTCTCCTGTTTCCTTTACACCACCTTCACTAACCCCTCCATCTCCAAGTAGACTGGGGCTCAAGCTAGTCTAGTAAGCGTAAGAGAAGATGCCTTGGCACATGAGTGGTGGAGGAATGCTAGGAAGGGTTGTTTTTTTTTTTTTTTTTTTTTTTTTTTTGAGACGGAGTCTCGCTCTGTCGTCCAGGCTGGAGTGCAGTGGCCAGATCTCAGCTCACTGCAAGCTCCGCCTCCCGGGTTCCCGCCATTCTCCTGCCTCAGCCTCCTGAGTAGCTGGGACCACAGGCGACGCCACCTCGCCCGGCTAATTTTTTGTGTTTTTAGTAGAGACGGGGTTTCGCCGTGTTAGCCAGGATGGTCTCGATCTCCTGACCTTGTGATCCGCCCGTCTCGGCCTCCCAAAGTGCTGGGATTACAGGCTTGAGCCACCGAACCCGGCCAGGAAGGGTTTTAAAGTGAAAAGAGATATAGGTGGAACACAGTTTCATTTAAAATTTTAATGCAGCGTAGAATCACGGGAGTTTGTGTTAATACATACTTCTGATTACAGACAATATCAAAATAACTTGTATAACCCTAAGACCAGCTTTTTGGTAACTAAAAACAGCACGGTGGGTTGGAATACTGAAAAGCAATATTGAATGAGAACGAGTCAAATTAATTTATATCACTGGAAAGGAGCTTCCTACTGCTTTGGAAGCAGATAATACTGAGAAATTAATACTTGAAATTAAATTTTATTTTTTCAACAGAAGAATCTTGGTTCTACATATGGTAAAAGGAAAAGGGTGTATTTTCTAGAGTCAAGCATTTTGGAAACACCCGTGTTTCTTGAACTGTAAGGCCTCCAAATAATGAAGTTCAGTGAAAAGATTATGCAATAGTGAAAATTTAAGAAAACCTAAGGAAAAAGAACAAGAAAAGCACCTTCTAACTTTGGGCACCAACGGACTCTCCTAAAAAACAAAATAAAACAAAAACCAACCCAAACTAAAGCCAAAACCAATGGATTACATCACTCAAATAGCAGAGGCTGAAAATTCTCCATCCCTAACTCTTTACCAGAAAATATGTTACCCCAACAGGTTTAGGCCAATAGCACCTTCAAATTAGACACAGATTGTGAAACATTTAAAAAAGGTGTGATTCTCTGTTATTTTTGAGCTGATCTAGTTAGTTTATATACATAAAAAATGACAATCAAAAGGTGAACTTCCTAGAAAAATTTAGAGGAAAATGACACTTTAAAAAGCAATTACTGGCCAGGCGTTGTGGCTCACGCCTGTAATCCCACCACTTTGGGAAGCCGAGACGGGCGGATCACGAGGTCAGGAGATCGAGACCATCCTGGCTAACACGGTGAAACCCTGTCTCTACTAAAAATACAAAAAATTAGCCGGGTGCGGTGGTGGGCGCCTGTAGTCCCAGCTACACGGGAGGCTGAGGCAGGAGAATGGCATGAACCCGGGCGGTGGAGCTTGCAGTGAGCCAAGATTGCGCCACTGCACTCCAGCCTGGGCGACAGAGCAAGACTCCGTCTCAAAAAAAAAAAAAAAGCAATTACTGGCCAGGCATTGTGGCTCATGCCTGTAATCCCAGCACTCTGAGAGGCTGAGGTGGGAATACTGAATACTACTTTTTTGGGAGGGCTGGGTAAACAAGAAAAGACCATAAAAATTGTTAAATAATGTAAGATATTTAAAGAAAGAGTACAAAAAAGTTCTACCTGATAGTGATGTTGTAGGAGTGACTGAGGCAACAGGAATCTGGGGCATGGATGCACTTGAGAACGAATTATAATTGGCAGTGCTTGGTCCACTGGCACTACTGCTGACTCCAGTTGCAATTGGAGGTGCTGTGGAAGTTACTGGAGACCCCTTTTCCCTTACATTTGGAGAATTCTCCCATGCCTTGCGTGCAGACTCCATCTGCAATAAAATGGACATTTCTTATAGTAAAAAAATGATGTTAATACACAAAATACGTACTTATATACATGTATCAGTATTTAAGTGCCACATATAATCTTTCAAAAACCACGCACACACAAAGATATTTAAAGAAAATCTAAGACCCTAAGACCCTAGGGATTTCAGACTTTCCATTTGCCTCTTTATCTTTGCTCCATTACTCAAATTGGGAGTGTGAGAGTGGGGCTTAGTTATATTTCTACAGAGAACTTGTTGATGGTTTTAGAAAACAAGTCAGTATACTTTAAAGTCACAGCTCCTGTATCATTTAAACATGAGCCCCTATCCCTACCAGTGAATAATGAAAGGCCCTTCCCAGTAAATATCCATTCTCTCCATTGTTTCTTTTTACTCCAATGCTTCTTAAATGGCAAATGGCAGGCATCTTTTGGTTGGCTGCTTCATGCTCACAGTGTTTTAAAAGGCAAGATAACAAGATAGGTTTTAGGCTTGGGTGCAGTAGAAATGCTTTTGTTTCACATCTAGATCTCAAGCATTTCATCTACCAGATGTAACCATTTGCATTTATGACCCCTGGTTTCAGGTGTCTTTTCTTCTCCTAGTTTCTTAAAGGGCAGAAAATGGCCTTATTTCAATCTAGAGCAGCACTATTTAGTAGTTTTCAACAGATACATATGTAAGTGCAGATCAAATATGTAATTTTAAATTTTCTAGTAGCCACATTTAAAAAAGTAAATACAGAGATTATATATTTATTTTGAAAACATTTAATTTAACCCAATATTTATAATATTATAACTAAAACACTAATGAACATAAAATTGAGATATTTTATAAATTTTTTCAATATTAAGATTTCAGATGCAGTATATATCCAACATAATCTGTAAGATTCAGCTGCAATGACTTACGTGAGAGGAACTTTTTCAAGTTACATATTTAATACCACTTTGTGGGTCCTTAAAGTATCAGTTTCTAAAATTTTATTTTGGTTATAAGAATTTTGAGAAATAGAGGCTGGGCATGGTGGTTCACGCCTGTAATCCCAGCACTTAGAGAGGCCGAGGTGGGTAGATCATGAGGTCAGGAGTTTGAGACCAATCTGGCCAACATAATGAAACCACGTCTCTACTAAAAATACAAAAAAAATTAGCTGGGCGTGGTGGTGTGCGCTTATAATCCCAGCTACTCAGGAGGCTGAGGCAGGGGAATTGTGTGAACCCAGGAGGCGGAGTTTGCAGTGAGCTGAGATGGTGCCACTGCACTCTAGCCCGGGTGACAGAATGAGGCTCCATCTCCCACCAAAAAAAAAAAAAAAAAAAAAAAAAAAGTTTTTGAGAAATAGTACATAATTTACCCTGCCTTCCTTTAAAAACACACTATTCGTAATTTAATCTTTTCTTAAGACTTATCATTGGATATTTAAAATATAGAACACTTTTATATTTGAGAAAAATCTAAAATCTTTTCTTTTCCTCAAAATCACCTGGTTGATTTCAAATGTGTTTTATTTTAAAATAAAAGCCTTGGGGGAATTTAGGAAGTAAGCTATAAGGTAATTTACCTGGACCATCTGAGATTTTGTGGTTTAGGGCAAGTTGACAGAGTACAATGTCTTTCATGCCAATTTTGTTTTACTAAGAACATATAAATTAAGTTATAGCTAATCAAACTTACATAACATATAGGCCACATGTATGTATACAGGCCACAGTTTGACTTGATTCCATTCCTTAAGCAGAAAGATAATTTAAAGTTTTTATTTTTGGAAATTCAGTGAAACTAAAAGTACAATTAGTTAACTATACTCATTTTTTCATATTCTGTCAATGATGTCCATAAAAACTTAACATTGTCAATAGGTTCTTGGAAACTGTGACTTTAAGCACAACAATGTATAATCAATATTTTTTCTCATAAACTTTAGAACAAGTGGCACTGAACCAAATGATGCTATTCTATGGATCCACTGTACACTGTTTTGCTTACAGTTGCAGTTTCCATGAACCCACTGATAATAAGTAAGAATTTATTATGTAATATAACTTTTCTATGCTTTATATATTACTACAATAAAAAGGACATGGCAGAGGAAGTAAAAAATAAAGAAATCAGAGGTTTTAAGCTAATGCAATTTGATTTAAATTTAATTCTCAGTGTATATATTTCTTCTTGGAATGTTAAAAGCATAAGTGAAAGGCAAAGTTGAATAGGTATTCTAACGAAATAAATACTGGCTTAAAAATAATTAAAGATGACACTATATTTGCTTATGTGAAATTAGATTATTACCTTGCTAGTGTAATGACAAAAACCATATAAGTAAGACTAAATAAGGAACGCAGATTGAGACAATCATTCAAGCCAAAAGACAACAGAAAAGGCTGAACAGGAATTGGCAGTAAACAGTAAAGACTGGGCAAAGACAGGGATGGCACAAAGCAGAAGCTGTTGCCTTATAAAATTTTACGACCTCAAACTTACATTTTTGCTAAGCCTCTTACAAAGAAGTTGGGCAGAGAGGGGAGAAGATAAGGGGACAAAAGTAGTATGAGTCCAAAATGAATACTGGCCACACTGTAAAATAACAAAGTTCCTGTGATCCCAACTGAAGACCATCAAAGAGATTGTCAACCAGTGCAACATCAGGAAGCCCTACCATATTAGAGATTAAGGACTTGCCTGGATTATGAACAAAGAACACCAATGAGATTATTAAATAGACTTAAAAAAATCTTCCCTTGGCCAGGTGTGGTGGTTCACACCTGTAATTCCAATACTTTGGGAGGCTGAGGCAGGTGGATCGCTGGAGCCCAGAGTTCAAGACCAACCTGGGCAATATGGCAAAACCCCATCTCTATTAAAAAAATTTTTTTTTAATTAAAAAAAACCTCCTTTAATTCCATGTTTGCACTTTTTTAAACGACGGACTACTCCAAAGATAAACTGATTTAAAACACTCTCAAACAACACAACTGTAAAAAAATCATTAACATAGCTCAAAATTACAATAGATTAAAAAAAAGCCAAAACATTTTGACATCAAAAAGTGCTGAATCTCTTTTCCCTTCTTATTAATTATCCAAAAAACATCAACTGAAAATCTTCTGATGTCATTTATAAAGCATACGTGTTAATTATCTTCCCATAAAATAATCATACAATGTTCATTCAATTCACACAAAACTTACAGCGAAGACAAACAACATTCTTACTATTATCAGTACTTAATATTTTGGTCACAATCATAAAAACATGAAATTATAAGATTGCATTTTTTGTATACAAACCCATATATCCAAAAATTATTAAGATATCTGGGAGGAACTTAAACATGGAAAAATACTCTCCTATATTTTTAAGAAAAAATTCACAAGCATAATAGGTCTCATTTTAAATATGAGGATATCACATCACCACTTAGTGGTATCCGAAGCTAATAAAACTTTAAGGTATAATTTGACATCACTCTAATTCCTCAGCTTAGTATTGTTGCTTACCACATAAATCTAGTAAAAATACCACACGAATATTGTTAACTTATGTACCCTTGCATGCAACAATTAAGGACTCTTAGAGATGAATGTTGTACATACCTTGAAGGTGAGGCTGAAAGTAGTGGGAGGAACTGAAGTTAGGCTGGAGCTCTGTTGTATAGTCTCCCTCTTAGGGAGGGGAAGGGTGTTGGGCAGGGGCACCTGAAAAGGTAGGCAACACATATCACAATCTAACTATGTGTCTACTATGACAGCCCCATTAAAGACAATGCTAAGGTGTTCTAAGGGTAGTGTTTAATTTTCATCAGAGCTAACAGAAATATGTGATTATTTAAGAGTCACATTGTGTTTATAGTAGTTGGTAATTAAGGATATCTCAGATAAAACTTCTGAAGGGAAATTATTATCTGTCTTTTCATACGTAAATTGGCAGAGAGTCTGCACCAGATATAAGGTGTATACTCAGAAGGCAGTGCTTCTCATATTTTAATATGTACATAAATCACCTGAGGATGCTGATAAAATGCAGATTTTGATTCAATCGGTCTATGCTAAGGCCTGAAATGCTGGGTTTCAAACAAGTTGCCAGGTGATGCTGATGTTGCTGGTCTACAGGCTGCATAGCAAAGCTCTAAGGAATAAAACCTTCACCATATATAGGGCATCTACTGGCTCCAACCAAAAGTATTTAACATGACAGCAAAAATATAAAACATTAATCTCTTTCCTGCAATACGGTAAACTTTTTTATAACAAGATTCAGGAACAAAAGTAATCTTGGGAAGAAAGTATGGACTATTAGCATCACCTAATTATAATAAAACTGTTCTGCTATAGTAATAAAATTATGGCAAATATTGTTAGAAACTCTAAGATATTAGAAACTCACTGCCTTTATCTCTGGATCTTGGGACTTTATTATGTATTACGTTTTGGATGGTTCATTCAGTTGTTCAGTAAAAATAACTGGGATGCTTGAGAGTATTAAGATAATTACTTTGTGATACTATGGACTACCTAATGGAGATTCTTTCATACATGTTGAAAGCAGCTGTGCTATGATAATCCAAAATGCCACCTGCATTTAATCTTCAAGACATTCAAGATACAAGATGACTATACTATTAATACTACTAACCAACATGTATCAGTTAAGACCATAAAAAAAGTGTATTAAGCCCCAATAAGAGAAATAAGCCATTTTCAAGTATAATTTAAAAAGACAAAAGTTCTATGTACAAAATGGAACCCCCAAACAGATAAGTGAAAGAAAAAAGGACATCTCAAGAGGTCCTAAATTTTTTCCCATGTAGGACATTTGTTTTTAACTCGACATTGAGTTCAGAATCACCAACACACTTGGCACAAGTAAGCAACACTGTGAAATCCTTTGAAACTGATGACCATTTATAATGCTCCCTGACCCAAACTGATCTTTCTGTGTTCAAATATACACTGGCTACACTGCTAACAATTGCATGCAGACTGTTCACCTATATATGAGACTAGGTCTCTTGCCTCCACTAGTTATCAGTATAGAAGTCACTCAATTGATTAGCCTTATAGATCACACAGAAACCATCAAAATGCTCATCTGGATATTTTCAGTGAATTTTAAGGGTTCTGAGAATAATAATTTTTTCTTCCTTATTCATATTTTATAAATCATTTTCAGAGGGTAGTCTGGCAAAAAGCATCATATACTTTAAAAACCAATATCGTAGAAATATTCTACGTATTTTTAAAAATGAGAAAAGACACAAAGTATAATCAAACTTTATTGAGATTTTACTGATTGAATATTTCATAATCTAGACAGTGACATCACAGCACTTAAACTGAAAGGAAGTCTTTTCTTCCTTCCCAAGTCTTCCATTATTTTTCACAGGAGGTATAAGGAGTTAAAAAAAGAAAAAATATATATACACACATATATATTTAAACCACTCTCATTTTAAAAAGTGGGGGGTGGGTGGGGTGGGGAGGAAAGTTGAACAAATCACATTAATCAGCTCCTAGAGAGCTCTCAACACCAGGAAAAAATGTGTGACTCACTCCTTTCTAATCCTTTTCTCAGCTACATATTTAGTACAGTCCTTCAGCTGAACTACAAAAATTGGATCAAGTGACCCCTAATGCAGCTCACCTTTCTAAAATTCCATATACTTGATGCTAGAGGGAAGAATAGAAAGCATAGAAAAAAAGAAAGAAGATAATAAAGATTTTTGTACTCAAAATGATAGTTAAAGCTCTTTGTGACAGACCTTTAAATAGTTATCTGTAAAAGATTTTTTTTAAAAAGGATGATCAACATTTTAGTCTGATACCCTTTGCTTATTATAGAAGGTTATATTTAAAACAGAGAGCACTAACCAAATTTCCATCACATCCGCTCTCCAAAATAAGGACCATGCAAATAACTTTTAAAATGTTCTTCTAAATAAATGACACTGTACAACTATGGCAAGCTACCTAATGTTTCTGGGCTAACAATTTTTCATCTGTCAGTAAGTGAACTAAGCAAAATGATGAACTGTACAGACACTTAAACACAACCTTGAACTATATTAGTAACATGGTTGCTCTAGAAAACTAGGTCCTAAGTTACAACATGACTTAACATCACCTTATATTAGAGCATCTCAGAGTGTTTGGTGTACTTATGTATACAACACATTATAGCTCAATCTACACAAAAGGAATGCTGTTAACACATTGGTATTTTTTCTTTTTTAAAGACATACTTGATTCTTTGGGAATTCTATAGTTGTCTTTTAATTCTAATTTTAGTCATCTCAAATAAGTTAAGTTTCACTTAATTATAAAAAGGTTTTATATAAGAAAACAAAATCACCAACCATTCATGTTGAATTTGTAAAATGTAAGAGCTAAAACAACTTCTTACCAATACCAGGTTAATAAGATTAGTATTTATATGAAACCAAGCCCGCACACCCCAAACCTTCATCTTAAATGGAAAGCAGATGGCTTTCAGAGGAAAAATAAAAAACCTCAGCTTTGATTACTTTTACTAATTATATTACAGCACTCCTAAAAACAGATTTACTACCAACTCTTTCCCTGAGCTAAATATTGATCGCTACAGTAAATAAAACATGAAATAATGTACTAGATAGTAATAGCCAGGTTCCAATCCAAACTTGCCACATCTCAAACTGATTACTTACATTATTAACCAAAGTATCCTCCATCTTTGTGTTATTAGTAGCCACAGTGTTAGGCAGAGAAGAAGAGGGTGTAGTATAGTCTGTTACAGACTCCTGCGAAGTAGTAATAGAAAAAGAAAACACATTTTAAACTGAATTAATTGCTCACTTTTTTTTTTTTTTGAGTCTCGCTATCATGCGGGCTGGAGTGCAGTGGCATGATCTCAGCTCACTGCAACTTCTGCCTTCCAGGCTCAAGTGATTCTCGTGCCTCAGTCACTGAAGTAGCTGGGATTACAGGAATGAGCCACCATGCCTACTTAATTTTTGTATTTTTAGTACAGATGGGGTTTTGCCATGTTGGCCAGGCTGGTCTCGAACTCCTGGTCTCAAGTGATCTGCCTGCCTCAGTCCACCAAAGTGCAGAGATTACTAGCATGAGCCACCACACCTGGCCAAATTGCTCACTTTCTAATGATAGCCTAATCGTTGTAAAGTTGTTCTGGAAGAAAGCAGGAGAAGACAGCAGACTCAACTCATTCAATTAATTAACTAACAATGGAATAATACGACACAGACTCACCATCAAAATGACAGCATTTCAACTACTGCTGCATTCTTGTACATTTAGTACCAGGAGACTCTGTCAATAGTACCAAATATTTATTTCTGTGGGTTATTAAAATAACCTTTTATGTGTTTCCCATGTTCATTCTATAGCTCACTATCAATCACTAAGATCTTAGTTGTTGCAATTACTTAGGTTTTAGGGTATATGCCTTGTTTCCTGTCACAAATCTCATTTTGAAATATAGCAGAGTAGGACCACATAAGCTATTATTTATATGATTTCAGTTGTATGGCAATTAAAAAGAGAATAATATTCAGATAATATAAAAAATTGCATGTAACTTTTTTCTCAGTGAGTTTATGTCCCAGAGTCAACATAAAATGGCAGATAGGTTTGCTATTCCCACAAGTGTCAGTTCCCATAGTTAATCAACATATCTTGTCTTAATGAGTATTTTTAGATACATGTTTCATTCAATGTGGCTCCTAAATGTGAGTTAACAGCCTCTAGTGCTCAACCAAAGAAACAGTTATCTGTTCCAACTATGAAAGAAAACTGACTATACTGGAGTTACTAAGTTCCTGACTTTAGAATGTCACCAGTGGGCAAGATAAAGTTCCACAGTAATTCTATTTATATTAAAAGTGATACAGAGCCATCTTTCAAAGTATTCCGATTTTGTGTAGATGTTTTTCACTTTAAACTACTCAAATAGTCCAGAATTTAGAGTAAGTTTCCTCAAAAAGAAATATAATTTGCTATAAAGAATTTCTCTAGATTACATATGCATACTAGGAAATAAAATCTTCTTTGTAGAAATAACCTCTAGAGTTATATGCCTCAGCAGGAAAAAAAAAAAGCAGACTGTTGCTGTTCTTCTCATTCATTTTAGACATGGTTTGCATCTACTGAACTGGAAATCCCTACATGTGGCTTACCTTTGCATTAGTACCATATTCTGCAGATGATACCGAGATCATTGTTCCTATTTCAGCAGACATTTCTGAGACTGCTTTAGTTTCCTTTGTCGTGACAGGATCTGTGCTTCTGACTGTAGCTGGGCTTGGTTTCTCTTGTCCTTCTGGCTCCACCTGTTGGGCATCTTTTACTTTTCTATTTTTTAATGAACGTTCCTTTCCAATGGGACCAGGTTTATGTTCTTTGTTTTCTACTGGACTCAAATCTGGAAGCTAAAGTCAAATGTTTATGACAAAACTATGTTTATGATAAATGAATATCTTTCATCATTGCATCATGATCAAAGATATTCATTAAAACTAAGTTCAATTTTAAAACTATTATTTGCTCTTCATGTTATTGGCCTTCATAAAATTTTATCTGGATTATAAAGTATATTTACCTTCTGGGCTTTGATAGGTCCTGCCCGTGGCTGCTTCTGCCGCTGTTCTTTAGGTTCAGGTATCTTGTCAGCAGATTTTTCCGAAAGCACAGGAACAACTTCATTTTCATTTCCATTTGAAGCTGGAGCACCAAACTGAATTGTATCAGCTCCAATTTCAAGTCCACTTTCTTGACCATTCTTCGCTCCCTAGTAAAAGAATATTTTAAAACTTGCTTACAAAGCATAGTTCAGATGTGACTGATTTATGAAGTACTACATAGTTTAAGTACAATAGAAGGTTTAAGGCAATCTACATATTAACTGAGACTGACGTTAATTATATTTTAGGAGAATTTTCTCTTAACTGTTGTTTATCTGAACAACTGAAAAATGAAACTCGCATAAGACTGAAGTTTTTAAAGTCCTGGCTCTCCTGAGTGTGACCATGGGCAAAGCACAGCTTCAAGCTGTTTCCTCATTTAAAACAATCGTAAAAGTAACACACAAAGACACCACTACCAACAAACAGATGAATGAACTGGAAATAAAAGACAGTAGTTAAGTGTCACCTGCTTCTCAGAAGTCTGCTTTGAAAATGAAATTTAAGAAATATAATACAAACTTTGCGACTGGTAACGTAGAGCACACATCTAAGCAATCAATCCACCAATTAAACAGTTAATTTGGGCCGGGCATGGTGGCT